>NW_027171181.1:7500-10000 GCF_036898095.1 Palaemon carinicauda
TCATAAGCCTCTGGAAAGTACACGCGGCATTTTCATCCCAAAGGGCATTACTTTACACTCGTAAAGCCCAAAGGGAGTTACAAATGCAGAGATCTCTCTTGCTCGATCAGACAGGGGAACCTGCCAATACCCTTTCAATAAATCCAATTTCGTAATGAACTTAGCAGCCCCTATGTGATCGAGACAGTCATCTATCCGAGGCAAAGGAAAAGAGTCATTCTTAGTATGTGTGTTAACCTTACGGTAGTCCACACACATACGGAACTTTCCGTCGGACTTCTTAACCAGGACTATCGGGGAGCTCCATGGACTAACGGAAGGTTGGATGAGATCGTGTTCCAGCATATATTTAATCTCCTTATCAACTATATCCCTCTTAATGGGATTCAGCCGATAAGGACTCTGTTTCACAGGAGAAGCATTACCCACGTCTACATCATGCTCAAGAAAATTAGTTCGACCTGGAGAATTCCGAAATAAATCTGGAAAAGAAGAAATTAAATTAATTACATCCCCTCCTTTGAGCAATCTCCAGATGCCCCAGCCCTTCCTTCAAAACTTCTAAATTTTGAATATTATCAAAAAGAGCATCAGAAGACACCTGACAAATCAAATCCTCCAAATCCTCTGAAGGTAAATCCATACTTTCAACCACAGGCTCATAAACAATAGCGAGAGGATCATGTCTGTTAGAAGTATACAGTTTTAACCTATTTATATGGAATATTCTGCACTTCCGTTTGGTCCCAGGAGCCTCTATTTCATAATTCACCTCCGACAACTTCCTCAACACCTTCCAGGGTCCCTTATATCTTGGTTCAAGGAAATTGTCAGAGTCAGTACTTAAAACTAAAACTAATTCTCCGGGCTCAAACGACCGTGCTTTAGATTTCCTATCAAAATTTAATTTCATAGCAGCCTGAGAACTGGCCAAATTTTCTCTGGCAAATTTCCAGGCTCTAGATAATTTTTTTCTCAAGTCCTCCACAAAGTCTCCTACGTTTGCATTCCCACCTCGATCAGTCTCAAGCATCTCATGAAAAATCTCCAAAGGCCCACGTACTTTGTGTCCAAATACCAGTTCGAAAGGAGCTACACCAGTTGAAGAATTTGGATGATTTCTTAGAGCAAAGAGAGCAAAGGGAAGCCCTTTATCCCATTCCTCCCCTTGTTCATAACAATACTTTTTCAAAATAGATTTAAGGGTCTGATGGAACCTTTCCACCAGGCCCTGACTCTCCGGATGATATGGTACACTGGTCTTGTGCTGAATGGCCAGTTCTGCACATTTACCTTTAAATACCTTGCTAGTAAAATTTGTACCGCAGTCAGTTTGAATAGTACGAGGGAGACCATACCTGGAAAAAGATTCAATTAGTTTGTCAAATACAACCTTAGAGGTTATCCTTCCCATTGGGAAGGCCTCAGGGAATCGAGATGCTCTATCCATAATTGTCAAGAGATGGGTAAACCCAGACTTAGTTTTAGGCAAAGGCCCAACCACATCAATAACTAATTCCACAAAAGGCTCACCTATCGCAGGAATTGGATTAAGGGAGCTTTAGGAATAATTTGGTTGGGTTTCCCCATCACTTGACAAACCTCACATTCATTAATAAATTGTTTCACAGATGATTTTAATCCTGGCCACCAAAAACATTCTGCCAACTTTCGAAAAGTTTTACATACACCGAAGTGGCCAGAAAAAGAATCATCATGTGCAAGACTCAAGACAGACCTACGGAATTGAGATGGGACAACAATTTGTTCAATACGAGACGTCTTGCTCAGATTATCAGTTAAAGGACGACTAATCCGGTATAGTAAACCATTGATCACACAAAACCTGGGTTTAGTCAAATCTGCAGTGTCACCCAAATCAAAATTAAATTCCTTTTTCTGAGCTTCAATAAATGAAGACCTGTCCCAATCAGGTCTCAAAACATTGCTAACCACACTATTACCACTACTATCTACAGACCCGGGCCTCTCTATGTCTACTTCTAAACTACTTAAGATTAAATCTTCGTCATTATCAATTAAATTTGCAGCCTTTACTGCTGCCCGGGTTGTTACTGCAACAGGAGAGGCATGCACAGACAATATGGGGAACAACTCTTGTCCTTTTGTATTTAACATATCGTTACCCAAAATGCCGTCAATTCCAGGAATAGGGAGACACTCAACAACTGCTAATTCTGTCACTTTATCATAACCAGGGAAAGACAATCTGACCTCCACTAACGGAGCCGAAACAACGGTGTTCGGGAACCCTCCCAGAACAACAAAATTTCCTGTATAATCAACTAAATTTTCAAAGATTCTTTCAAAACCAGAGACCGAGCTGACCCTGTGTCCCTCAAAAATTTCACACCAACAGTTTTAGAAGTAGATATTAATTTACCAGGCCAAATATATTTATCATAAAGTAGTCATGACTCCATTTCTGCTAGAAGACTGACTACTGCTACTACCACCATTACTAGTGTTAGCTACTGGA
>NW_027171183.1:0-62500 GCF_036898095.1 Palaemon carinicauda
TTCCTATTTAAACTATAAAAACTTTAACAGAACAAGAGGAAGAGAAACTAGATAGAAAAGTTGGGGGGGTTTTGTTGGTTAATACTCGCTACCCCTGCTCACACACACACCTGTGTTCTATCGTCACTTTTTTACGTCTAGCTCGGTGGAGAGTGCACGTTAGTCTCTCTCTACCGCCCAACCTTTTTTTGACTGGCCTTTGACTAATTTGTTCGGTTAGTTTTTGTTTAATTTTCACAGGTGTGAGTGTTGCTGTTTGGGAGACGGCATTGTGCAGGGTATTCCTCAAGTGCGGAGATTCCTTTTCATACTATTTCTTCCATTTGACTCGGGGACAACCCTTAGGCTACAGGGCTCCACACGCTTCCCTTGGTGCAACAGCTCGGTCCTCCTCCGCTGGGGAGTCATTCTCTGTGTGGATGCACCTGCATGGCACTGCAGTAGATGTTGCGGCACACCCAGAGCTCGACTTTAGTCTTGCTCCTCTGCGCTGAAGACGACGCACTCTCATCCTGCGATGACAGCCGACGAAGAGAGTGCAAACTCTGAAGCATGTTCCTATGGGTGACCGGAATTCTTGCCTCATACATTTTCGCCGTAGGACTTTTTGTCACGGACTTTGTGCCGTAGGAATCTTTGCTACTAGGTATTTTTGCCGTAAGGAATTCTTGCCGCAAAAAGTTACTGTTACAGTGAACCCTCGCTACTTCGCGGTTCGACCATCGCGGATTCACCACTTCGCGGATTTTTTCCATAACCCTTATATATACAGTAATATATATATATATATATATATATATATATATATATATATATATATATATATATATATATATATATATATATATATATGTATGTATGCATGTATTTATGTATATATGTATGTATGTATATATGTATGTATGTATGTATATATATATATATATATATATATATATATATATATATATATATATATATATATATATATATATATCTAAAGTAGGAAGATGGGATGTAGTTCTAAGGGAAAGTATGGGAATTATTTCTGGGTAATAAGCAAAGCTCTACCTCCAGTTTGTTTCTTCATTATGATCAGAGATAAATGTAAACAAAACATTGGTTGCCATTTTTTATCGTGCTTTTTAGCGTGTTTAGGAAACGCATGATATAAAATTGCCTTTAATATTTGTGCCTGTTTTAGTTTAGGGTACTGTAGTACATGCATTAAGTGTTCTGTACTATAAAGGGTAGTTTGTTAACAGTACTACGTACAAGGGAAGGTTTTAAAAGTCTGAATATACATGTTGAATAAAGAGGTAAATATGGTGTCACTACTTCGCGGATTTTCACCTATCGCGGCCGCGACTGGAACCTATCTACCGCGATAAACGAGGGTTCACTGTATTTTAAATATTTTCCAACTTTAGAAATACATACATAGATGTATGTGTGTATGTATGTATGCAAGTAGGTACAGTATGTAACAACTTGTTTTAAACTTTAGAAGCACGAGCTATTTATCAATGACCAGTGGAGTGTATGTATGGGCTAAAACTGCTTGTTTAAAACTTCATAAGTAAGAGCTAATTATCAGAGACCATCCATCGCATTAGATGTATGTATGTAGGCCACTATACTTATTTTTTTTTATGGGTCAACTCTTTCATATACCTTTAAATTATAAAAGTTATATGCAATTTGCGGCAAGAATTCCTTACGGCAAAAATACCTAGTGGCAAAGTTTCCTACGGCAAAAAGTCCGTGACAAAAAGTCCTACGGCGAAAATGTATGCGGCAAGAATTCCTAGAACCGTTCCTATGCAGTATGCCTCTCGGAGGACACCTTTCCCGTTTGCTGGTTAGGTTTTCTCTAGAGTAGTTTCCTTCAGCCCTAACAACGTCACACTCCATTTGCAGCCAGCGTAAGGAGTGCAAAGTCAGAAGCATTTTCTTGTTCCTGCCCTGTCTCCACCTTCATTGCTTACACCTGTGGCAGTTCCCGATCATCGTGCTGATGGCTGCGCTCTCCCTCGTTCTGAGCTTGCTCATCTGGCGGAGGATGGGCAAAGCCTGAAGCTTGCTCCTGCCTCGGCACTCGTGGCGGTCACCTATCCTGTACGTGAGTTCTGTCCTCCCCAGAGTAGTCTTCTTCATGCTGGATTAAGAGAAGGCTATGGACTCGTTTATGCCCTTCTCTAATAACTCTGAATGTGTCACGTAATATACAGATGATGTTGCTGGCACCCAGCGAGTATGACACTTCCAGCATCCGTCAATCTTCACTCTCCCTTCTAGTTCGCTCAGCAGACTCGTCTAGCCCAAGCGACTAGTCTTAACTAGCTGATTCGCCTCGTCCTGTCGCCTCACCTCGCCCTGTCCTGCTGTAGCTCGGGATCGCCTGTCAACTTGCGGTTTCCCGTCAACCTGCGATCTCCCGTCAACTCACGTTCTTCTTTCAGCTCGGGATCTCAGGTCAGCCCATGATCGCCCGTTGGCTTGCGATCGACTGTCACCTCGCTTCCAGGTTCCCGGAGTTCCAGCACCTGACAATTCCTCTACTCGTGATCACCATTCTGTCCCCTACCGCACTTCAGGACTAATGACGAGACAGCACTGACCAGTTCGTGACCAGTCTCCAGCTCGTGACAGTGTCCAACATGCCACTGCAGGCCAGGTTGTGACAACTCCTAGAATAGCGACCACTGTTCAAGTGTCACAGCACTGCCCAGCTTGCGACAATCCCTTCTGAGGTAAAGTTGCCCTCCGCCTTTGACAAACGGCAATCTTCCCGCTTGTGGGTAGAATTGCTGACAGCCGGCGATGAGTCTCGGAGGACTTGACTCATGGGGTGGTCATTACCGACTTCATTTGACGAAGAATTTCTCTAGTGAGGATCGCAGAACCCTACCAGCTACGATTCTCACTGCAAGCAAGCGCACTGCTCTTCCGAGTGAGCGACTCCTCCGTCTCTACTCGTCATACCCAATAGCGCTCAAGCGCTATTGCTTCAGTGATCGCTTTTTGAGTTTCCTAGTAAGTCTCCTCATCTCATCAAGATGACACATGCTTTGTCTAGGAGCTAGCTCTACCTCATCAACGCTAGTACTCACGGCTGCGGTAGGACACAGGTGTGCACTACTTCCATGTAAGCTCAACAGCGGAAGCGCACAGAACTTCAGTCTATGGTTTCTATAGGTCTTGCCACTTTGGTAGCGCTTACCACAACATGCAGTTGAGGGAGTTTAGCGCCCGCACTTTTCTTGGAACCTAACCCAGCACTCGCCAAGGGAAAGAGGGGTACAGCCCACTTGTCAGCCTTGGTGCTTAATACCTCACTTGGCACTCGGAACTTGTTGTTTTCACACAAGTACAGTGGGAACGGATTCCCGATGCATTACATCTTATTAGATCTTCATACAAGCTTCAGCTCTCTCCTCTGCTCCCTGTCTCCAACCTTTTTTTGGTCACTTGCTTTGGTACGTGGTTATCTTACAAGTCGGACATCTTCATATAGTTGGATGACAAGATCTTCCTTAATCGCGCAGGCACTGTCGCCCATACGTCACTGGACCTTTAATAGGAAGGAAGAACATAGTTCTACACTGTGATTGCCACAATAGAGAGGTCACATCAGATCCCAACTTCCTTAGGGAGGTTAGATCTTCCTCCTTCCCCCCTGGAATCGATGATCTTCAAAGTAACATCAAGAAAAGGGGGAGAGGGGCACACATGGTCTCCGGACTCTGGTCCGATTTCTAACATCATTGCCACATGAACCTCCTGTAATGAGGGCAGTTTTCTGGCCCTCCAACATTCCCTTCACTCCAGCAGTTCCTACAGTTCCCTTCAGAACACTCCATGGTGTTGATGAACGACAACATCACGGGAGTGGCTTATTTTCAAACAATCAGGGAAGTTCCTCTTCACAGCACCTATGCCAAGTAGTTTGGGGGGATATACGAAAGTTTCTGCTTACGAAAAATTCGGGATACGAAAAGCGATACAAAGGTTTTTATGCCCCAGTATACGAAAAAACTTTCAGGATACGAATAGCTTACGAGATCCCAACTCGTCGCCGAGAGTACAGTACCTTTTTTTTTCAGGGTATCAACCCTTAATTTAGGTGTACAGGTAACAATACACCTTCACTGATCCAAATGCTTTACATACAGTACCGTAACTTTTATATAGTAGTAAAAAAAACGGACCGTTTTCTTAGGGCATGGAGGGGATAACTAGGCTATAACTACAATATTGAATACTGTAATCTCATGGTGGTTTCTGGAATGGATTAGGCCTTTTTTCAACGGTTGGGTTAATTATTGAATGATAGAAATGGCTGCATTGCATGTTTATTACTACAGTTTAGCGTGTTTATGAAAGAAAAGGTGTCTTTTCGTAAGGCTTGGAACGGATTAGGCTATTTACATGTAAAACGCGACTCAGGATACGAAAAAATCAGCATACGATACCGTATCCTGAACGGATTACTTTCGTATGCTGAGGCATCACTGTACTAAGGTGGACAAAAACTACTCAGCGTTGCAAGCCTGCTCAACCCAGACAAAGGAGATGTTCTGGCAGACAATCCTAGTACAGTGGTGACTCGGATAGTTGGCTCTGAGTGGTCTGTGGATCTTCAGACACCCAGCAGTCCTGACTTTGTGGGTTTCACCGACAGTAGACCTGTCCGCCACGTCTCTAATCGACAAACTTCAGATGAAAATTAATCATAAATTGGCAATCATTAATTCACAGATGAACATATAGAAAAACATTGCTTCTTCCAACTCGTACAGATCCACCGAGATTCTGGAAGTACTGTCCCAATGCAAACGCATGGAGTCTGTGATATCATATCGCCCTAACCTTCAAGGAGAATATATTAGCAGTACCAGTCCTAGAGGTAGGAGTGGTATACCAGTCAACCTTCTCGCTGCCGACTACCCACAGGAGATTACTCACAAATACCTCGATAACCTTTTTCCTTGATCCTGCAGTAGCTACTTAAATTGTTTTGCAACCTTAATCCCTCCACTACATGACAAGCAGCACCTCGTCCAAGATAGCAGTATCGACACAAGTCTAAAGGATCGGACGCTGAACCAAATAACTACATTGACGTACAGTATCTCAGGATGGATGAAATGCGTGGAACCAATTTCTCATGATTACATTTGGACACGATATCTTTATGGATGTAGGTTCTTCCACTACCACCGACCCATCTCCTGGTAGGGACCTAGGGCAATGCCTGCGACACCTTAATGCCTAGGCCGAGAGGTGGTCAGCGCGAGTCGTCACTTTCGTTCTTCCACAAGTCAAAAGTGCATTGACATTTCCCGGGTCGGTAAACAAGCCAGATTGATTATAGAGGACTCTCTCCCTTCTAAGGTCCTAAGGATGCATCTCCTTTTAAAGGTTGAAGCTTTTGTATTAACCCTTTTACCCCCAGGCTCTTTGGAAATTTCCAACCCTTAACCCCCAAGGGGTTATTTTTCTCCCAGCACATTTTGCAGTATATTTTTTTTAAATTGCTCTAACAGCCTTAATTTTTGTCATAGAGAGGTCAGGTTGGTCTCATTCTCTAGGAAAATGCCTGAATTTTTTCAAAAAATTATCAAAAATATGAAAAAAATAATTTTTATAGCATTTTTTTGCAAGGACGTACCGGTACGTCCATGGGGGTAAAGGGATGGCTTTTGTGAAACGTACCAGTACGTCCTTTGGGGGTAAAAGGGTTAACTATAAGGACAAGTCACAAATTTTTAAAACTATTTTTCCTAATAAAACCTGAGGCATTTTAAGTTACACTGCCTGCTTCAGCCACCCCACAAGTCCTAGGTCAAAGTGAAGTTAGCACTACCAAGGTTTGTATAGTTAGGGAAAATACAAATTGATTAAAAACTATCAGTATGATCTTTAATTTAATTCGTATTTTTCTGGCTTGGTCTAACTGACGATAATCACTACATTGGTAACCCCCTGATGATTTTATTTTGGAAGACAGATGACTGTGGAGTGTTAATTCAAACGGCCTTTCATTAATCACCGTAGTAATGTATTTGCCTCAATGAAAAATTTAATGCATACATTACTGTACAATGTCTTAACCCTTTAACCCCCAGGCTATTTGGAAATTTCCAACCCTTAACCCCCAGGGGGTTATTTTTTTCCCCAGCACATTTTGCAGTATATTTTTTTTTTAAATTGCTCCAACTAACAGCCTTAATTTTTGTCATAGAGAGGTCAGGTTGATCTCATTCTCTTGGAAAATGCCTGAATTTTTTCAAAAAATTATCAAAAATATGAAAAAAAAATTTTTATAGCATTTTTTTGCAAAGACGTACCGGTACGTCCATGGGGGTAAAGGGATGGCTTTTGTGAAACGTACCAGTACATCCTTTGGGGGTAAAAGGGTTAAGAGGTTCAAAGGTCGCTCATGAATGGCATAGGCAAGGGACAGTGACAATCCCCTAGAGACTGACCATATATATTTATGATCCACGTCCAAGCCCGTCTTCATGAAGCTGGGAACAGGGAGGGCCAGGCAATAGCTGCTGATGCTAGAATATATTTAGCTTGAGCGGTCAAATCCCTGTCCAACAGATTGCTAGACAGGGACGTTTTCAGTAGGCTTCCGCAAATAATGATAAATATTTTGAGATTGCCATGAACAAATGATTTCCAGCCGTAGTGTTCGTTCCACGCAAATAGGTAGACGCGGGGCTTCAGCTTGACTTTAACCCTTTTACCCTCTAAGGACGTACTGGTACGTTTCACAAAAGCCATCCCTTTACCCCCAAAGGACGTACTGGTACGTTTCACAAAAGCCATCCCTTTACCCCCAAAGGACGTACTGGTACGTTTCACAAAAGCCATCCCTTTACCCCCAAAGGACGTACTGGTACGTTTCACAAAAGCCATCCCTTTACCCCCAAAGGACGTTCTGGTACGTTTCACAAAAGCCATCCCTTTACCCCCAAAGGACGTACTGGTACGTTTCACAAAAGCCATCCCTTTACCCCCATGGACGTACCGGTACGTCCTTGCAAAAAAATGCTATAAAAATTATTTTTTTCATATTTTTGATAATTTTTTAAAAAAAATTCAGGCATTTTCCAAGAGAATGAGACCAACCTGACCTCTCTATGATGAAAATTAAGGCTGTTAGAGCAATTTAAAAAAAATATACTGCAAAATGTGCTGGGAAAAAAATAACCCCCTGGGGGTTAAGGGTTGGAAATTTCCAAATAGCCTGGGGGTTAAAGGGTTGAATTGGGCTTGCACATATAACCAGTTGATTTTTATAAAAGAATTTGAGTGTACTGTAATATATTTACGATGTTTGAGTTCATTTACAACTAACATAGCCTTCTTAATCTTGTGAAATTAAGTAGGAATTATAATCATGCAAACTGTTGCCACTCTAAGTGGCATATTGACATAGTTTTTTATAATGATTTATCTTGGATGAATATATCCATGAAGCATAAATGTACAGTATGCAAGAAAGTGTTTTGGTTATTTTACTTGCCACAAATGAGGTTTTGGAGAATTATTGCCTAAAAAGCATAATTTGTTTTTAGAAATTTGATAAATACTTTGTCTCACTATTAGGAATATATTTAAGGATCTCTTATTTTTATATGTTCTGTATTTGATAAATACTTTTTTTTTGTCAGTGTCCCTTAGGAATATATTTTTGTCCCAAATATTTTCCTTAAATTGAAAAGATTTCAAAATATGTCAGAGACAAACTTTCTACTTTTCATGATGGAATAATTGACCATTTAACTTCTTTCCTTCCAGATGGCATCAGTTAGCGATGGCGAAGATATCGTCGGGATAGAGGAGAAGGTGGGAGAGAACAAATCCATTTCGAGTCCAGCTCTTCACTCTGTCCCTCCCTTACTGCCAGTGAAGAGTCTAAGTCAGTCCTTAAATGCCTTGAGCTTCTCTCTTCCGAGGGAGGAAGTGGTTCGGATCAAGGAGGTGGAAAACGAGCCGGAGAACGGGAAAGAAAACGAGGCTTCTCTGAGGGATATCGTCGTCGCCTGTGAGGGCTGTACTCGTCAGCGCAGCAGCTGTCCTGTCACCCCGACCTCGAAGAAGGAGGGCCGAAGTTCGCACGCGGGGAAGCACCCTCCCTTCTTGGAGTATTCGCTCGCCAACCTGCAGCTGTCTCCCGCCAAAAAGAAGCCACTCCTCCGGAAGAGCAAGCTGGCCGTCCTGGGCGTCAAGTACAGCTCGGAAGTGCGGAGCGGCACCTCCTCCGGGGTCATAACCAACTTAGTTAGTTCTTCCAAAGATGTATGTGGTAACGATTTGCCGGAGGGCAAGCGAGTCTCCGAAACGTGCGAAGTCTCCAGTTTGCTGAACGATGTGTCTCCTTTGAAGAGAGGGAAAAATTCTCTAAGTACTTTTGAAGTTCCTAAGTCGTGTGTGTTCGAGTCCCTTAACAATAAGACGGTGTCGGAAGACTTTGCAAGCGTGTCGCAGAGCAATAACAACGGCCTTTGTAGTGATACTAGAAGTAGTGTTCCGACCAAGAAGCTCGAGTTTTCGCCCCACGGATGCAAGCACCGCGGGCAGCCCAAGTCGCGCAGGGCGCTCTACAAGCGCCGCTGTCGGAGACAGTTGCCCGAGGGGGAACTCCCGGACCTGAAGAGCCTGTCGCTTTCTGAAAACCCGGAAACCGCCGTGTACAGATCGTGCTCCCAGCAGGCCCGCAGCCCAGACTACGAGGACGTCACGATGGACGAGCTGGCGGCGTATCTGGATAACTTTCTGTACCTCCCAAAGAAAATGTCCCACATGGCAGAAATGATGTATACATGAAGCATTTTATACTTAGGTTAAAGTCTATATAGGATTTTATATAATTGCATCATTTAATTATTTTGTTGTATAGAGTTCTTTTTTTTTTCTTACATTAATCCCTTTTTGTGTTATTTGGTGCTGGAAGTTTTAGTTCAGCATTCTTTCCTCCTTTCTACACTGGATTTTTTTTTTCTATCGTGTAGGATGAGCCTTATTTTCGTATGGTATTTAAGAAGTCCCCCCTCTGTACTTTTACTGAGAAAGGCTTTCAAAGCCGTTTTTTCCCAAGAGATTCGGTTTACAGTAAATACAACTATCGTAATCGTGCGTTCATCAATTGGTGTCAGTTTTTTTTTGTAATTAAAACAATAATGTATTAAAGGTATTCTTGGCATAATAATTTTGAGTATATATATGTTGTAATTAGTCCAGTTCTATATTTAAAAAAAAAAATTGCAATGACATTAAACGATTGAGTTTGCAAAACATTAGATTCTTAATATAATTTTTGCGTACAATTGTTAATGCAAACGGGAGCTTTTATTCTTTCATGGTACCTGTTAACGACTCTGGTATTTACGAGAATATAAATATTTATATATATATATATTATAGATACAAACAATATATCAGGATTATTCTTCTTCCATTTTTCAATGGTTATATTAGGTCTTCTCATGGGATTTGGTTCACAGCTAAAAGAAATTTGTATCGAAGTTTTGAAAATTGTCATGTCAGCAAAAAAAAAAATTTTTTTATTAGTAGTATAACGGTTTAGCATTGGTTAATGATGCAGAAATATTATATTATAGAGGATTATACCTTTGATATGCTTTGATATTTGCTGTTTAATATAGTAACCCTAATTTACCTTTTTAAAAAAATAAAGATATTGTAATTTTTAACGGCAAACGTTTTATTTTCAGATTTATACCTGTGGGAGAGTTTATCGCAGCTGATGATAGTTGTATTGGCCTGTGTTTGGAGATATTTTTCTTTATCATCTTCCTCTATGAGGAATTGTTTGATTAACTTAACCCTTTAACCCCCAGACTATTTGGAAATTTCCAACCCTTAACCCCCAGGGGGTTATTTTTTTTCCCCAGCACATTTTGCAGTATATTTTTTTTAAATTGCTCTAACAGCCTTAATTTTTGTCATAGAGAGGTCAGGTTGGTCTTATTCTCTTGGAAAATGCCTGAATTTTTTCAAAAAACTATCAAAAATATGAAAAAAATAATTTTTTATAGCATTTTTTTGCAAGGACGTACCGGTATGTACATGGGGGTAAAGGGATGGCTTTTGCGAAACGTACCAGTACGTCCTTTGGGGGTAAAAGGGTTAAGCGAAACCTAGTTGATTTCAGTTTATCCAAGGTTACTTGGATGTTTCAAGACTGACCAAAGTCTTTTTACTGCTTTAATTCTTTTGAGAGATAGAAAAATTGCAACGGTCTTAACTTTGATTTCTAAATATTTACTTAGAAATATAAATTTATTCATATATATTTCATGTGGGCAGATCATATTGTGTAAAATAATAAATGCAGAGATGTTTTCTACCCAAGGTTAGAAGGGTAACAAACTACAGGAATGCACCGTTTAGACGAGAATACTAAAGAGAACTCGCTAACACAACTTTTTAGCCTTTTTTCTTTGCCTTCACTCAAAAATTTGTCAAATTCTAAATGGTCTCCCACTACTCAAAGCCAGTCCATAGAATCCCAAACTATCGATACAATCGTAAAGGAAAAAGGCTGATTTAAAAACACACTCAATATTAGATAATAAACATTTTCTTCAAATACATACTGTATACAGCATCTTAAATACATAAGCTCCAGACTTAACATTACACCGCCATTCCCTATTTCTGTTGTTTAGCGCCGTTACCGAACTTCCTCCCCTTTGGTTTCTTCCTCTTCATCGCCAGGACCTTCTCTGCCTTCTTCTCAAGGCCTTTCTGGAGACGCCTGTCCTTCAGGAGCTCCTCTTCCGTCATCGGTTCGATGACCGTGCCCATCTTCGAGATGATCGGCGGGGCCGTCAACTGCTTGTGGTGCTTCTCGGGGACGAACATTCGACCGACGGGCGCTCTCACCGAGGCCTCGAAGTCTTTAACTCTCGAGAAGGGGTAAGGCAACTCGCTCACCTGTGGAATGGAATGGAGAGAACAGGGATGAAAGTGCTGACGTGGATTGTGGGAATATCACTAATTGATAGATTGGAAAAAGATGAAAAGTTTCAAGAATGGCAGGCTTAGCGAAGATTATAGAGATAAGAGTGTCGCAACTGAGATGGTGTGGGCACATGGTGAGGATGGATAGTGGGGAGGGGTTGGGAGTAACCTATTAAGGGGATGAGATTAAAGAGGAGACCGAGAAATAGGTGGTGAGATAAGGTGAAGGATGATATGGAGAGAATGGCTTTGATAGGAGGCAATGGAGAGGGTGCGTCAGGCAACCGACCCCTCGGGTGGGAAAGTAGTAGTTATAAAGGATAACTGAACTCTGTGTAACGTCCTCTGTAATGAACTGGTGCTCGATGAAACCAGGGAAATGAAAAGGGTTCATTCCCTTAAGAAGCAGAGTATGGAAAGAAAGTTGACAGTCATTAAAGAGGAAAACCAATAATAAAAATAATTTCAAGATGCTCCATATTTGTTATTTTATATATTACAAAACAAGTAAATGCTTTCAGACTTGTAATTCATGTAGCACGGAAAGTGTCAGATTTGTACAGTCGAGTACAATTGAAACAATTATGAATGACTAAAAATTTAAAAAAATACTTGCAATTCAACCACACTAAAAATATAATTTTAGAACAATTTGTGTTTTTCCTAGCTATACAAACTGAGTCATTTGAATGAGTTCCTCCTAGTTTTGTTTTCTTCTACAGACAATAAAAAAAAAATTACATCACAGGATACTAGGCAACACCACACATACTCACTCACTCTGCCTTTGATAAAAGAGGTTGGTTAACCCGAAGTTTTTAGATTATACAATTTATTGAGCTGCAACAATAGGGCCTAACAAAAAAAAACACCAATGATCTGAGTGTGCAATATTTCAGGTAACGATCCATGAAAGTATCAAGACACCGGCTCTTGAGAACTTGGGCTACTGAGTGGTTCTTGCGGAAGGCTAGAGTTGTGGCAAGACCACAGATATCATTGTTCTAGGGACCTCAAGGTGGGCTACTTCAGCCGAGCTGGTGCTCTTTCTCACAGCAAGATTCTCTGGAGAGTCAGTAATCTGGTCAACAAGTCGTTCCATCTTTGGATTAATTGGCTGCTCCATCTTTAAGATTACTTTAGAATTCTTAGAAAGGTTAACGTCCTTCCTTTACCTTGCGACATTCAATGAATGGAGGGAAGAGGAGGAATCCAGCTCACTCCTGTGATAAGGGTGGCTACCTCTAGCAACTAGCGAGGGAGAAATGCGATTCCTAGTCAGAACTCGATCTTTGAGAGGAGAAAGATTTCTCGACAGCAGGCCATCTGCTGCGCCGTTTACGAGAGCCACACATACAACGCTTAATAAAGGTGACGTCATCTGCCTTAGAGGGGGGGGGGGTTGTTAGCTCTAGAAATGGGGGAAAGGATTCTAGAACCCTTTTCCATCTTTGAGCCTGGAACCCTTTTCCATCTTTGAGCCTGGAACCCTTTTCCATCTTTGAGCCTGAAAAGAAGACTCATCTGAAAAATCAGGGTCTTGCTGTTCCAGAGAACGATTAAGGTTAGAAGCACTACGAACATTAAGCGGAGCATTATAGCTAAGCAAAGCAACAGGTATGCTGTTGGAATAGCTCAAGACTTTAGGGTTGTGTGAACCATCTTGCTTTATAATAGGCTGAAGAGGAAGATGGAAGTCTACCGCAAGGGTGTTCCATTTGCAGATTAGTCTGAGAAGTAAAAGCATGATCTGAGCGTGCGTAACCGTGTGACAAGGAAGCATAGTCATAACGCGGAGGAATACCATCACAAAATAAAATGGCGGTACCTGTTGTGATGTCATCACGAGAGGACTCGGCAGCTTGAACATCCTGTGGAGGATTACTCTTACGCAAAAGGATAGCATCGCGTAGAGTGACATCACGCGTAGGAACAGCGGCGCGTACAGACTTGCTGGTCTGAACCTACATCCGAGCTGAATCATGAACGGACAGAACTAGAGGGACTTACAGAGGTTTTGCTACAATTGACTTCCTAGTGGTAGGCTTGGAAGGACACAAATGATTTGGAGCAACTTCGCTTGGATAAAGTTGCGATTGTTGACATATCCGAAGCGGTCCGACCAAACTCAAACTGGAGTTATTATGATAAAACAAAGTTTTATGAATACTTACCTGGCAGTTATATATACATAGCTAATTATCTCTATTTCGGCAGAATTTTTCTAAACGTGGCAACCGCCTTGTGGTGGTTGGGTGGTAACACCCGTTAAAGGGTGGTAGGAGGAATCATTCCCGTTTTCTGTTCTCCAGTTCATCTCTGCCGGCCGGATCGACAACACGTTGGTCCGTCATTAAGAGTTTTTCTTCGCTTTCCCTGCTCGGTGTACCAGTTTGCTTTTTTGGTGAAGTACTCTGATTTGGGGTTTTGGCGATCGTGTTTTTTGTTTTCTCTTAGCTTTTTTGCTGTTGTCATTATGAGTGAAAAGAGTCATTACCGTGTCTGTGCGAATGAGGAATGTAAGGTGAGACTACCGAAAATGGCGGTAGACCCTCACACGGAGAGTTCTGGGACATGTCACGATGAATTTTTAGAGAGCGGTGCCGAGGACCCCTGGGGAAACGAAGCAAGCCTAGCTCTTGTGAACAAACTAGAGAATTATAAAAGGAATTCTCCAATAAGGCTGCCTCTGTATGCGGGGAAAAGGCAGTCTCGAATCTAATGTTCCTCGTACGGGAATTGGAAGACTTTCAAGGCTCGTAAAGGAAATACAGTACCTACAACAGTGAAAAGTTGTCCCTAGCATAACCAACAATATAGAGTTCATCACTCAAAACACTAGCGGGAGATCTTTGCAAAGCAGAATAATCGGTTATCAAAGATACTGGGATAGAATCTGGCTCAGGGAGCACATCAGCAGTAACCAAAGGATCGCACACAAGCATCGACTCGGGATCACCATGCACAATCTCATTACTGCGCGAAGGAGGAACGTGAGGGATAGCTTTCGACACAGAAACGAGCTTGCTTGCCATTGGTAGATGAAGATGGGTAAGGAGAACAATCCCGCTTAGCTCGTTTCTTGCATCAAAAACGATATCTTTCCCACTGGGAGGACACCTCTCCCTACAGTACTAACATGGGGATTCCACGGAATATCTCTAGCCACGGCATGAGGGGGCAAAGAGGATGCGGGTTGACACCAACCCTGCTCATGAAGGTGCCACAGGGCCACCCATCACGGCAAAGGCACGAACGCATAAAGCTAGAAGAACTAGCCATAATACAACACACTTTACTCACAGCATATTGAAAGCACCATTAGTGACAGTGATAAAGAAAAAACCCATAGTACTAAGGGTAACGCGTGGATATAAAGTCGTGATTGTAGAAGAGAGGAGTGACTGACTCGCTCCTATTAATACGACCATCAGGAGATGAATAAACAAGCCATTCAAGCAGAGCATAGCGCCACCTTGCAGTGGCATTGCCTAGCAACCTATTATGATGTAATTAACCTTTTCTTTCATTGTCTGGTCATAGAAAATGAGACTGGGAGTGACCCATTTAAATTCGGAGGTTTCTATCTGCTTAGGAATAAATCAATCATATATACAGGGTGGTCCAAAAGTAGGTGGACATTAAATAATTACATTGTTTAAATCTATTTTGAGATTACATATACATACAATTATATTTACTAACATAATTATTGCATTGACAATTAAATTCTATTGTGAAAAATAATATAAAAGCCCTTGAATTTTATTGTGAACCAAAACACACTTGTAATAATATAGCCAATACATAAACCTATTTCACATACTGTCCACCTACTTTTGGACCACCCTGTATACATATATATATATTGTATATATATTAATACAAACTTCAACGAAAACATACCATGGCTTTCCTCAGATTGTCGTGCACGTCGGCTTTTTCGTTGTAGATGACGTTGTGAAGCTTTTTGTCTTTACGAGGAGGGGGTTTTGGCATGGTTATCCTACGGAGAAAAAGACGATTAGAAGAAATTATCATCATTTTTATTATTATTACGGATTTTGGCTATAGAAAGTCCTCAACTTACAAACAAAATTCAACTGAAATCATGATGGAATACTGTAGTAAAACAATATTATATACTGGTAATTCAATGCAGTAAGCAATACTGTACATTTGCACTATAAAACGGGTCTACTTGTTGACTAGTCAATTTCTTTTAGCGATGCAGATTTGCACCGACTCGCAGCGGTGCCTTTTTAGCTCGGAAAAGTTTCCTGATCGCTGATTGGTTGGACGAGATAATTCTAACCAATCAGCGATCAGGAAACTTTTCCGAGCTAAAAGGGTACCGCTGCGAGTCGGTGCAAATCTGCATCGCTAAAAGAAATTGACTATGGTGCAGCTGAATTAGGAATGGAACTTGTAGAATACTGTGTAGCGTTGTACCATAGAAGAAAAAAAAAAAGGCAAGGCTGTTGGAATGACGTACATTATAATATGCAATTGATGGTATACTTTATTGCAGTCTTGGAAGATGTGAATCAAACTCATGGCCAGAATGACTAAAGAGCTAATTCGTTAATAACTGCCAGAGTCGTTCAATTAGCTAATTGAACGACTGTGGCAGATACTAAGATCCAAATCGAGGATCAAGGATTTCAGGAATTTCGTGGAACATAAGTTTTTGTCGAAGTTAGGAGGGTTTGTCGCTGAGGACCAGACGGGATAACTGGTTTAAAAAAATGGCTGGATGATTGGACAGAAACATTGAAGACTTTCCCAATATAATATTTTATCTATGCAAATGAAAAATAAACAAATTGGATTTGTTTCTCAAAAGTAAATTTACAATAATCACAGCTAGACTTATAAACTAGCTACATGTAACAGAACTTTGTTAATGAAAAGATCTGGTTACGATGAACCCAATGTCCTTGACACATTTAAAATAATACTTTAACTTTGTCTCCTATTATTTTCATCATATACTAATTTCAGGTAGATCTCTATGAGATTCAGCAACCACAGGTCTACATTCAGGAGATAGGGTCAATGAAGAGAGTAACATTATAAGAAAGTATCCAAAACATATAATTTGTATATATGAAAAGTAATGGGCCATAAACAAAACCCAGAGGAATACCAGATATCACAATCCTAATGTGACTATGGTGTCCATTAACAACTAATCTTTATAATTTACAAGTTAAAAATTCAATAATAATCTTTGCCTTTGGCTTTTCCCAGTTTTATATGGGGAAGCTGTGTTTAGTCAGCCTTCTCAATCTTCCTCTGTCCTGTACATCTTGTTCTCTTAGACCCTTTTTCTTCGTGTCATCCAATCATTTATCTTTCCACCTAAATTTTGGTTCTCCCATCCTTTTTCTGCCCTCCACCTCCAAATTCATAACCCTTTTTCATGTGTTCATCTCTACTCATGATAATACTAAGGAAAAATATTACAATTACTGTCCTGTTTCTAGTAACAAGCATAAATATCACAGTACGTATATGAAATACAGTGTGTAACCCTCGCAAAACAAAGGCATTTAAAGATTCCTAGAAAAAATTATCATACTGAAATTAAGATATTGTGGCCACTTGTGTCTTTAAAGATGAATATAGTATGAACTTATCAAAAGAGGGCCCCTGAAACTGTAGGGAAAAGAAATTTAATTCATAAAAACAGAAGTAAAGTTTACACAATATCAGGACCTTTCGATTTCCAAATCACTTTCTTTTTCAATATGAATGTTCAATCTTCCTAAAATCAAAACTTAGATTTATGCAAGATGTAGAGCAGTAATTAATTCCCAAAACATTGCCAGACAATACATGATATTCTCCTTCTACTTCATTCTTCTTTTACTTTGTAGTGCACTACCGAGTTTTCCTCCCAGTTGCACATTTTTTACTACCTTCATTGACTATTCATCAATATTCTGTTTTGGGGGGATGTCGTGGAATGGAGGAGGACAGTTGGTATTCAACCTTCCCTTCTTCCTTTACGGCATACATATATATACCAAGGCACTTCCCCCAATTTTGGGGGGTAGCCGACATCAAACAAATGAAACAGAAAAGGGGACCTCTCCTCTCTACGTTCCTCCCAGCCTGACAAGGGACTCAACCGAGTTTGGCTGGTACTACTAGTTATTAATAATATTATCATTATTATTATTATTACTCGCTAAGCTACAACCCTAGTTGGAAAAGTAAGATGCTTTAAGCCCAAAGGCTCCAACAGGGAAAAATATCCCAGTGAGGAAAGGAAATAAGGAAATAAATAAAGGATATAAGAAGTAATGAACAAAATGAAATATTTTAAAAACAATAACATTAAAAATCTACTGTAAATAATGAATAAATAAATGAAAATTTCAGATCAGAAAAAAACACGAAAGTTCACTCTGAAAACTTGCAGTGCTCTGTCCCAATACAACTCCACTTCGGTGGACATACCACCATCTTTGATGGTCAAAATCAAAGTTATTATTAATAGTGATATCTGTTCCTGAATAGATAAAGCTTTCAAATTAACAACTGTGCGAGGGATTGCTACATCTAACATACTTGTCATTTCTATAATTATCTTTTGGGGTTAGAGAGCGTGCTAGAAATAGGAATGAATGGCGAGCGATTGTGACGCAGTTCCGGTAGGCCCTGCTGCTGCCTCCGATGCCTTAGATGACCGCGGAGGTAGCAGCAGTAGGGGATTCAGCATTACGAAGCTTCATCTGTGGTGGATAATGTGGGAGGGTGGGCTGTGACACCTTAGCAGTACCAGCTGAACTCGGTTGAGTCCCTTGTTAGGCTGGGAGGAACGTAGAGAGTAGAGGTCCCCTTTTTGTTTTTGTTTCTTTGTTGATGTCGGCTACCCCCCAAAATTGGGGGAAGTGCCTTTGGTATATGTATGTATGTATGTATGTATAATTATTTTTTGGGGTTAGAACAGGAAATCTCATAAAAAATAAAATCCCAATAAAATATTGTCTTCCATGCTCGAGGGCCAGTGTATTGAATCTGCCAAAAGTCTCCCCAATGCTGAATTTGTCTCCCGACCAATGAAAAATTATAACCAAGAATCGTTACTAATACTGAACACTATTTATGAGAAAAACCGACTCTTATCTAAATAAATCATGGTTGTTAAACATCTACGCTTTCCTAATCTTATAAGCTCTAGTAAGTTGGAAATTTCAGCCAGGCCATGTTCGTTCGTTATATCGCCTGGCCCTTTTGGTAAACCCACAGCCCCAACCAACCCATGGCTTGTCTAGGAAGCCCAGATGAGAACCCTGACTTGTCGGTTTAAGGGCTTCAATGAGCTCACCTTCACAACAGATAGATGACGAGAGAAAGTAAAACATTGCCTCTCAAAGGTTCTCAAAACAACCCACACATACAGTTATCCTGAACGTACAAACGGCGTCCCTAATTGATTTGGTGTGTCCCCAATTGATTTGTGGCATTCCCAATTGATTCTGGGGGGTCTCCAATTGATTTTGTGGCGTCGCCAATTTATTTTGGGGAGACCGCAATTGATTTTGGGGGCATCGCTAATTGATTTTGGGGCGTCACCAATTGATTTTGTGGTGTCGCCAATTGATTTTGGGGCGGCCTCAATTGATTTTGGGGTGTCGCCAATTTATTTTGGGGAGTCGCCAATTGATTTTGGGGAGTCCCCAATTGATTTTGGGGTGTCCCTAATTGATTTTGGGGCGTCGCCAATTTATTTTGGGAAGTCCCCAATTGATTTGTGGCATTCCCAATTGATTCTGGGCGGTCTCCAATTGATTTTGTGGTGTTGCCAATTTATTTTGGAGTGTCCCCAATTGATTATGGGGTGTCCGCAAATGATTTTGGGGCAGCCCCAATTTGTTTAGGAGCACCTGAGGAAGGAAAGGTCACCAAGCAACCTCTCTTCTCTCAAAGAAGGAGGGAGCAAGGTCGGAACGGCAAACGCAAAAACCTCTAATGAGTGGCACAAGTGGAGAACAGATAACACAAATACTGCGGGTCTTCCTCAGCTATGAAGAACGAAATACAAGATGGTA
This sequence comes from Palaemon carinicauda, assembly GCF_036898095.1. Lineage (NCBI taxonomy): Eukaryota > Metazoa > Arthropoda > Malacostraca > Decapoda > Palaemonidae > Palaemon > Palaemon carinicauda. Next base: position 19,047 of record NW_027171183.1, read on the forward strand.
AACAGAAAACAAGAGCCAAATAGAACCAAAGACAGAGAAAACAAATGCCTGGAATGCAGTAAACAACTTTCCGTAAGATGAGTAAGAAAAAAATCTTAAAAAAGGAAAATGCATTAAATGATGTTCACTTTAATGAATCAGAATCTCTTCTAAAACATTTATAAGAACATTCTTTGCACTGTAATATAACATGAAGGGATTCAGTTTACTATATTTTTACCTACTTCATATTTATTAAGTATACTGTATAATTATATAAAACATAAAAATGCTATTTTTCTGAAACTTCGAATTTCAATATTTTGTATTTTTCTTAGCTATACAAGTCCACCACCCCAGAAGTCATTTTAATGGGGGTAAGCTCTTGGCGCACTTGTTTCGACCACAGAGAAGAAAAACGTTTGGTCGAGACATGTGGGGTGGCAGAGGTGAGCAATGTAAATAAAATGACTCATGTCTGTATAGCTAGGAAAAATAAAAAATTTTAAGTAATTTTTATTGCTCGTACTCCTTTTATAGCTGGGATTGACATCCCTATCTCGTCCCTGAGATATACTAGAAAGTCTGCTATGTCTGGGACCGAGGCTTTGAGGGGTTTTATGCGCTTCGAAGCGCACCACTTCGTGAAAGAGGCCCACTTCGCTTGGTAGACCGCTGACATCTTGCCCCTACAGGAAGAGCAAAGGGAGTGAGGATCCACTTCAGGTTTGGAGAGGACCGCTCCACACGATTTTCCGGCTCTAGGCCCAGGACAACAGCGGATTTGCTCCATAGCACACAACCACAAGACACAGGAACGCAGGGAATCAAAGGGATACACTTGGGAAGCACAAGGAAGGGTAGTGAACACACAGGAACACAAGGGATAAGCGCAAAGCTACCACGCGGTAACCACGCGGGACACACGAGGCGGACACAAAGGGTCGAGAGAGACGAGAGCGACGTATGGTATCACGTCGCGACCAGAGAACTTACTGGCGCACACGACCCAAGCGGACCTCGACCTAGCGCAAAGGCTACCCTCGGGGCACGTTCTCTCACTCCCGGGTTAGCCCTCCATAGAAAACGGGTATAGGGTATACTACACAAAACTCTGGTCGGTAGAGAGGAGATTACAGGTAACTCCTAAGAAAGTAGTTCTTGGTAAGTATTCGTGTTGGAACAAATAGAAATTATTTTATAAAATTTGTATTTTGCTCCTACGCGAATACGAACCCTCGTCATCTTTATGGGGAGTCTTCCTTAGGTTGGAAGGAAGTCCCAATGGTAGAGAGTGCCTGTTTGACCCTTGACACAGAAAGGTCATACTCAGCTCAGATAAGAGATAGGGACATACCTTAATCCTCAAGTGACATGGAAATGAGTGTCATTATCCCTGCCCGACACAGAATACAATATTCTTTGAAACAGACAATCATACATACATCCATATACCCAGGCACTTCCACCAATGTTGGGGGGTAGCCGACATCAAACAAATGAAACAGAAAAGGGGACCTCTCCTCTCTACGTTCCTCCCAGCCTGACAAGGGACTCAACCGAGTTCGGCTGGTACTGCTAGAGTGCCACAGCCCACCCTCCCCCATTATCCACCACAGATGAAGCTTCATAACGCTGAATCCCCCACTGCTCCTACCTCCACGGTCTTCCGAGGCACCGACAATCATATGTATCATAAAATCATAGCTAAATTTTATAATGCACGATTCAAAGAGGTGTGCTCACCTGATTGAGAGTTCTACGGCCATGAGAGTCGGGATGAGGAGAAAGGTTACTTACGTTTGGCTCCCACATCAGATATTGATAAGCAACTGATGAGTTGACAGTTAACTGTGCTCCAGAAGCATACTTTCTATACTAACTGTTGGGTAGCCACCGCAGGGCCTAGAGTGCATGCGTCTAAGGTATGGTGCCATTTTACAAATAATGAGCAGGAAAGGTAGTCTTCCTCTTCCAAGTTCTTATTCAAGTACCTGCGATACTGGGTAGTTCTCGTGGAAAGGAGTGTTTATGGCAAGACCATGGATATTGTGATCCCCGGTAGATGCTTCTCCCAAGGGTTTGTAGACCTCATTAACAGTCTCCCGAAGTCAAAGAGAAATTGTATTTTTGTTTACTCTCTTAATTCATTCGGCGATGACAAAAAGGTTGGAGACGTCGGAACTACAAGGTATAGTTTTTATCAAGTAGAGACTGACTTCCCTAACAAGGCATAGTAGTAAATCCTTCAAGTCATCAGTCCTTTGATAACCCTTTTACCCCCAAAGGACGTACTGGTACGTTTCACAAAACTCATCCCTTTACCCACATGGACGTACCGGTACGTCCTTGCAAAAAAATGCTATAAAAATTTTTTGTTCATATTTTTGATAATTTTTTGAGAAAATTCAGGCATTTTCCAAGAGAATGAGACCAACCTGACCTCTCTATGACAAAAATTAAGGCTGTTAGAGCAATTTAAAAAAAATATACTGCAAAATGTGGTGGGAAAAAAATAACCCCTTGGGGGTTAAGAGTTGGAAATTTCCAAAGAGCCTGGGGGTTAAAGGGTTAAATACAATGTGTAATATTGCCACAAAAGAAAAATGAAAAGGTTTGATTGGAGTTAGTACTTTTGTCCATTTCTTCTGTTTTCCTTTAATCCAGTATCATCCACTTCTCTACAATCTGACTTATCAAGAAACTGACAGCTGTGGGATCCCATTCTCCTGTATAAATATGTCTTTGTATATGTGTGCTCATTGTGAGTCCGTCGAAGTCACTAATGGACAAAAGTATTAACTCCAATGAAGTCTTTTGATCTTTCCTTTTGTGGTTATAATACAAATTTTATGCTCATCATGTGTCAGGTTTTTTAATTTCTACATATTAAATATAGTATATCATTATCATCATTATCTCTTCCTACGCCTATTGACGCAAAGGGCCTCGGTTAGATTTCACCAGTCGTCTCTATCTTGAGCTTTTAATTCAATACTTCTCCATTCATCATCTCCTACTTCGCGCTTCATATATATTGATGATGAATGGAGTATTGAATTAAAAGCTCAAGATAGAGATGATTGACGAAATCTAAACGAGGCCCTTTACGTCAATAGGCGAAAGAGGAGATGATGATGATATATTTAAAGGCTGGAAGACGAATCCTTCCAGTCTTCTTCTATTTTCAAATATCTCCCCCATTGAGAGGGCACCATTTTGCAAACCTCGCAAGTGGATTTCATATCTCACTCATTTAAAAACAAAGACACCCACCAGTTTATCTTCAGTATGATCCGAACAAAAGTGCACCATGAGTTTACATCATTATATTGATGAGAGTTTGTGTTTGCGTAGGAGCAAACATGCATTCAGAGCTGTGAAAATTCACTTAATTTGGTGATTTGTGGTTTATGGAATTTGAGCTAAACGGTATGGTACTGGAGACCATGTAAGCCTTGGGCTATACGGTCTTGTACTAGGGACCAGGGATGGCTACGTCATTCAGTGCCGAAAAGCAACTGGGGGAAGTTTTCACAGTTGCGCTGCGAAGTAAAGGCTAAAAAAGGATGGAATAAAAAAAGGCAAAAGTAAAAAGCTAAAGCTAAAATGAAGGTGTCACTATAGGCCAAGTAAATTACAAAAGCACTTTGGTAACACCTACAGTACACTGCATGAGGTGCACTGGCTACATATAAGGATTAACTAAACAAGTTTGTTTACCAAAAAAAAAAAAGTTTGCTACAAACCTCAACATACACAAACTTTAATAATAAAAGACATTTTAAAAAGGGATTTTGACATAGGAAAAATCTATTTTTGGGTGAGATAGCTATGTCGTCCTGATGGAAGTTCCTTCTGGCAACTGCTACAGTATAATATTTCTGCGATTAATATTACAAGAGAATTACCGTCAGGTATCATGGGGTTTCAACCCCCGGAAACGACCATCCGAAGATATCGTGTATAATCAGGGACGTATCTGTAGATAACCATAGATATCTGCACCCCAAACAGACCTTACCCAGTCTAATCCACTAAGGGGAAGGATATGTAAGGAGCTGCTACACCTCCTATCACCTTCGAGTGCCCCTATACGTTCCTGCTTCTCATTCTTTCGAATGGAGCTGATGGCTACAGTTCGGTTAAAAATATGACAAATTCGAAGATAATTTGTATTTTTCCTAACCATACAAACCTTAGCTATTTACACCCAATGTAAATAGCGTGGTTTGTATTTCGGTTACGAAACAATTAATAAAAAAAAACTTACTTAAATCGCTGCTGTTTCCTCTTCGAGACTTTAATGTTTGGTCCCGTCCACTCGCCCCATCCAGGGAGAACGAGACTCAGGGGCTTAGGTTTGTCGGCTTCAATGGCGTCCTTTTTGGCAGACCTATAGAGGGAAGGAACAATGAGTATAGGTAATTCATATTTTCTCAAAATATTATTCTTTTTAATAATGTTAACACTTTTACTCCCAAAGGACGTACTGGTACGTTTCACAAAAGCCATCCCTTTACCCCCATGGACGTACCGGTACGTCCTTGCAAAAAAATGCTATAAAATTTTTTTTTTCATATTTTTTATAATTTTTTGAGAAAATTAAGGCATTTTCCAAGAGAATGAGACCAACCTGACCTCTCTATGACAAAAATTAAGGCTGTTAGAGCAATTTAAAAAAAGTATACTGCAAAATGTGATGGGATAAAAATAACCCCTTGGGGGTTAAGGGTTGGAAATTTCCAAATAGCCCGCGGGTAAAAGGGTTAAGTTACAGTACCTCACAAAAGCCTATATATACAGTTTTTAGTTAATTATATATATTTATACATTTGCTAAATGACGATTATCAATTAGGTTTAAGTACAGTTACTTAAAATTTACTATAAATATTCTTTTTGAAGAAAATCTAACGTTTCACATTATTATTATTATTATTATTATTATTATTATTACTAGGTAAGCTACAACCCTAGTTGGAAAAGCAAGATGCTATAAGCCCAAGGGCTCCAACGGGGAAAAACAGCTCAGTGAGGAAGGGAAATAAGGAAATAAAAACAATATGATATAATGAATTACATAAAATATTTTAAAAACAGTAACATTGAACAGTTAACGAGGTAGTTAGTTAACCACAGGTGGCATAAGTGGAAAGCCCCTTCCACCAATGTCACAGAATAGGCACTTTGGTACCGACTTCAACGACCATCTAACAGCTAATCATAAGGATATAGGAGTTGTTAGGGCCTCGCCAAGTACTGGCTTAAAAGGAAGCCAGTAATATTATTGTTATTATCAGGTAAGCCACAACCCCAGTTGGAAAAGCAGGATGCTACACACACAAGGGCTCCAACAGGGTAAAATATCCCAGTGAAGAAATAAATAAATAAAAATTAATATAGAAGAAGTAATGAATACAAAATAAAATATCTTCAGATCAGAAACGCTAAAATAGATCTTTCCTATTTAAACTAAAAAATGGAAGATGGAAAAAGATGTTCAGTCGAGAGAGGATCAAGACAAAGATAGTGGAGTCAGTAAGTTATTCTACTTCTAAACACGTTACCTATTACAGGATGCATACTAAATCCTGTGAGGGAACTTGAGTGTTACACATTTACCGAGTAGCCACTTCAAGACCCAAGGAGAGGGGTCCATCGTCCATTAGGTGCAGAGGCAAAGGTAATACTTCACCCTCAGACCCAGCCTTCAGCTCCAAGTATGTCAACACTGGAAGGCTACTCAACAGGCCTAGGATTGAGAATTCTTACTCTAGATAGCAGAGGTACGCACTGATTAGTCCTATCTGAGAGAAAGCAGTCTCACCAAGCCAGACGGAGCAGCGTCTAAGCATTTACTTCATGTTCGTGCTGGGGTCAACGAGAAGCGTGGTGTCGAGTCCTTACGAAACATCCAGCCTCTTCGTGTTAATTTAACAGAGGAATAGGATCGACATGGTCCTGAACTTCTCTAAGAGGCCGATTAGCACAAGGTCTTCATCAAAGCCTGTGAGACAACAAATGCGACCTAATCCTAACCCCTTAAACGTTTAATCATTATTATTTCTATTATTTGCTAAGCTACAAACCTACTTAGAAAAGCAGGATGTTATAAGCCCTAGGGCTCCAACAGGGAAAATAGCCCAATGAGAGAAAATTGGGAAAAACTAGAAGAGAAGTTTAAGAACAATAACATTAAAACAAATCTTCCATTTATAAACTATAAAAACTTGAAAATACAAGAGGATAAAAACTACATAAAAACAAGAGGAGGAAAAACAAGATAGAATAGTGTGCCCGAGTGTACCCTCAAGCAAGAGATCTCTAACCACAGACAGTGGAAGACCAAGGTACAGAGGCTATGGCACTACCAAAGACTAGAGATCAATGGGTTTGATATTGGAGTATCCTTCTCCTAGATGAGCTGCTAACCATAATTAAAGTCTCTTCTATCCTTACCAAGTGGAAAGTAGCCACTGAACAATTACTGTATAGTGCAGTAGTTAACCTCTTGAGTGAAGAAGAATTTTTTGGTTATCTTAGTGTTGGCAAAGTGTATGAAGAAAGGAGAATGTGTAAAGAATAGGCCAGACTGTTCAATTTATGTGTAGGCAAAGGAAAAATGTTTGTGCTGCTGGGGACATATTGTAAAGGACGATATATCTGTACAGTCTAGACATAGAAACAGAGGTGAATTTGTTTCATTTACAATATATAGGACATTCCACCATCATGAAAGTTTTTTTTCTTCCAATAATAAACAATGGAATATCTTTTCTGATAATATAATTGATACAGGGAGAGGAAAACCTGGAGGAGTACAGTACACCATGGCACCGTGGACTTCGAGGAGAGGAGAAGACAAAATGTGGAGGCTAGGAGGAGAAGAAGGAGAGAGCGATTAGAACAGCCCCGCCCACCACCTACCCTCCCTTGTGAACACTGTCCGCGACTCTTCCACCACAGACTAGGACTTAACAGCCACATCAGACATAAGCACCCACCCCATAGATAGGAGGCTGATGGCTAACGACAGAACCCAATACTCGGACACGAGTGGGCGCCGACGACGACGAATTGATATAAATTCAAGTGTTTTACAGATTAAGAAAGAGTAAAATACTCCTATGAAGCATTATTATAGTAAATACAGTGGAGGATTCCTTAACAGTACAGTACTGTAATAATAATAATAATAATAATAATAATAATAATAATAACAGGATCATTTTGAAGGAAACTTCCATTTTGCTAAAAGTACATATTACTTAAGTTTCCCTAGCATCCATTTTTTTAGACAATCTGATAAAATTAAAGAACGCAGTAAAATAAATTGATAACGTAAAACTGGCCGTAATCTTCCCACTCGAAATAAGTCACCTGAACTCGTCGACGAGGTAGTCGTCCGCAAACGCCTCCTGTATAACATCCTCGGCATCTTCCTCCTCATCTTCTTCGTCGTCATCGAGACTTGCCCCTATGGATATTGTGTCTGGCATCGCTGCCCGAAGCACTTTGGCATCGACCTGGAATAGTATTAGTTGATTTTTCGTGCTATGAACTTTACTGCTGAATCAAACTTAACCCTTTTACCCCCAAAGGACATACTGGTACGTTTCACAAAAGCCATCCCTTTACCCCCATGGACGTACCGGTACGTCCTTGCAAAAAAATGCTATAAAATTTTTTTTTTATATTTTTTATAATTTTTTGAGAAAATTCAGGCATTTTCCAAGAGATTGAGACCAACCTGACCTCTCTATGACAAAAATTAAGGCAGTTAGAGCAATTTAAAAAAAATATACTGCAAAATGTGCTGGGGAAAAAATAACCCCCTGGGGGTTAAGGGTTTGAAATTTCCAAATAGCCTGGGGGTATAAGGGTTAATTATGAGAGCTATTATTTCCATATTTAGAAACAAGTTTGGCTCATAGGGATTTATTTTACACTACAAGATACCAAGAATGATGACAACAGATGCTCAAGAAATCTACAGAAATATCTAAACTAACAGAGGGAAAAGAATTACAGAACCGCACATGAATACAATCAAGGCAAGGTCTCTTGTCCAACTTAAAGTAGCAAGATTAGAGCGATGTAAAGGGCAAGGATCGAGAGTATAAAGGAATCTCCGTGAGAAGAATTATCCAAAAAATTATGGTCTCCTCATTATGACCAACAAGACAGAAGTGATTACATATTCGAGAACTTTATTACAAAGGACCAAGATGACACATTATCTTTTAGTGGATATATCAAATATTTTATCCTCCTCGGTACAACTAAAAGCTATTCTTTAAAAGTATAAAAATAAAATTAATTCTACCACAGGGGATAAAAGTAATCGTGGCAGTTGAACGAAAGGTTTAGAAATGTTTAGGCTTCTAATTCTCTTGTCAAATCAACTGCTAGAATAAGATATAGTTTGTAGTTAAAACATAAACGGAACACCAATAAGATATAGTTTGTAGTTAAAACATAAAAGGAACACCGATACCAATAGCTGAGATTTAAGACAGGCAAGAAAACCCAAAACTTCATAAGTAAAATAAAATAAACAAAAATAATCCGAAATTATGTATGAACATGACAAATCCAATATGAGCAGGAACAACATTTTAGACAAAAGTTATTGGTCGAGACAAATCAAAAAATGTATAATACCTGCAAAAACTTGGACGGATCCACTTGTACCGTCTTAGACGGGGTCTTCTTATCTGAACGAGAATCTTCCCCAACGCTGGTTTGCCGAGTATTTTTCTTCCCCGACTCAGCATTTCCTTCGCCGGTCTTCCCATCGGTTTTCAAAATCTCCACTGCTTTCTGCAACTCGTTTCCTTCTTCGCTTCTATTCCGTAGAGCTTCAATGTCCTCCAAAGTCCTCGCATGTACCAACCCCTCGTCGATGTTGTCCAGAGTTTTCGCCGTGAATTCGAACTCCTCGATTTTCGGCAGAGAGGACTCGGATTTCTTTGGCTTCTTTTTCGACTTGACGACCGTCCATTCCTTCTCCGCGTTGGCGTCGATGCCTAGCTTTTCCAGCTTCCTCTTCAGCTTCTTCTGTAGTCCCAACTCCGCTTGGCTGAACATGTTATCGATGGAAACCAAATGATCTTCCAGGTCCTCGACGTCTTCAATTTTACCGTCCGTTCCGCTTTCCTCTTTACATTTCCCTGCCGTTTTTTTCTGCTTGCCATCCTTACTGGTAATTTCTTTTCCACTCTCTTTAGTCTTCACTTTCTTCTTAACTTTATCCTTCTTTGTCACATTTTTCTTTCCTTCAATCTTGCCTTTTTCTATTTCTTTCGAATCATTTTTAACCTCCGTTCCTTTATCTTCCTTTGTCTTTTTAAGCTTCTTTTTATCTTTAGAAGTGTCCAAATTACCTTTTGCTTTCTTCTGCTTCTTCTTTCCTTTAATTTTCTTAACCAGTTCCTCATTCCCATCTTCAATTTCAACTTTATCATCTGAACTGTCCTCAGCTTCGGCAATTTTCCTTTTAAGGTCAACTGTCAATTCACATTTAGTGTTCTCAGTGTCCCCATTCACTAAGTCACTTGGTTCCTCCATTTCTTCCTCATCGTTCTCTTCTGTCTGCTCCATATCTTCATCACCGTCATCATCTTCCGCTCCGTCGTCCTTTTCCTTTCTACTCATCTCCGCCTGGCGCTGTTTTTCCGCCACTACCTCCATCGCCTTCTTCTCGATGAGTCTCCGCCGATTGACTTCTTCCCAGAACTTCTTGAAGTTGACGAAACTGTCGTCGATGGCACTCTCCGGCGTCACTTGCACCCTTTCCGGCACCTGGTGTAACAGGTTCGCCGTCCATGGGTTCGAGGGGTCAAACATCCCGGCCTCGATGGCTTCTTGCCTCTCCTGAAACGAGAAAATCGAACGGTTAACAAACTTCATACATAGATACATATACCAAGGCACTTCCCCCAATTTTAAGGGGTAGCCGACATCAAACAAATGAAACAAAAAAGGGGACCTTTCCTCTCTACGTTCCTCCCAGCCTGACGAGGGACTCGAACGAGTTCGGCTGGTACTGCTAGGGTGCCACAGCCCAATTCAATCAAACACTTTCAAATATCAAGGAAAGCTTTTGTATTAGATTCCTAAAACTCAACAATCTAAAATAAAAATTTTGGTTTAACTCAAAGTATCCATATTTCAAGAAATCAAATTATCATTTTTAGTTGCAACAATGCAAGACCATCAACAGGATTTGAAAATTCATGAGTAAACTTTATAATACTGAGATTATACGAGAGGCAGCAGTTACTTTAGGAATATAAAGAATTGTATATATTTCATTAACATCATCCTAAAACAGCCCTATTTAAGATCAATTTAATCTTTACCGTTTTGAGTTTTTTATCTTCTAATAAATCTCTAAAATGTATTTTGATAAACGGCATTTATTTGAGATTTTCAGAAAAATATATATAAACCTATTATTGGACAGAAGCATTCTTCAAAGTAAAAAAAGGAGATATTTTATCCTGTCTTTGAATCGGTGATTGTCATCTGACCCACGATTTTAAGGTGAATAACCGAAATGACCGCAAGTGCAGAGAACACAAGACAAATTTGACAGTCGAAACGCATTTTGTGCGAATGCTTAAACTTCGAACAATGAGGAATGCCAAGCTTCGGAAACGGAATGGAATTTTGTTAGAACTATTTCAACTAATTGTTTATGAAAAATATGTTTAAAATCTTATTTCACTGAATGAAATTATGTTACAAGCATTACAGGCTAAATCATTACTGTGTGCTGGTTAAACCAGCTAACCAATGAACTAATAATAATATAGTACTACCACTACTACTAATAATATACTGTTCCTACTATATTAACTACATTAAATGAGTAAAATTAACTTGGACCTGTACACAGACATTGTCTACACGCTCAAAGAAAACAGGTAGCAAAATATGAATTCTAAAATTTTCGACGCCTCAAAACAGTTGGTAAAATATGAATTCTTAAATTTTTTACCCCTAAAAAAAAATATTACAGAAACTTTTATTCAACCAGATTAAGTACAAAATATAATATACATTTTTCTTTTTTTTTAGGGTAGAATTAACAGCTTTCCATTTCTTAAATAATATGGCTTTATCACTTTGCCCCTGTCTAAAAGAACAGATAAACCTTTTCTAGCAAATCTTTCAATGAAAGGAGTTATGGCGACCTTTTGGAGACGTCCCTTCCTGGTAATCTGATGGACTGGGGTTCAAGAACTGCTCAAGCTCCATAGTTTCTTGTAGTGTCTGCAACCCTACTATCCTTGTGACCTAAGGATGAGGGGGAGGGTTTGGGAGAGTCTATAAGTCTACTTGCTGAGTCATCAGCAGCCATTGCCTGGCCCTCCCTGGTCCTAGCTTGGGTTGAGGGGCAGCTTGGATGCTTATCATATACATATGTATACTCATTCTCTAGGGCATTATCCTGCCAGGAAATTGTCACTGTCCCTTGCCTCTGCCATTCATGAATGTCATTTTAAATTTTAATACTGCACTACTTTATGAGGTAGTAGGGTGATTAGGGCACCAGCACCCTATGAGATACTACCGCTAGAGTGTTATTGGGTCTTTTGACTGGCCAGACAGTACTACATTGGATCCCTGTCCCTGGTTACGGCTCATTTTCCTTTGCCTACACATACACCGAATAGTCAGGTCTATTTTTTTACATATTCTCCTCTGGCCTGGCCCTTCATGGGCTCAGCTTGGGTGAAAAGAGGGCTTGGGCGCTAATCATATGTATATATGGTCATTCTCACTATCTCTTGCTTCTGCCATTCATGAGTGGCCTTTAAGCCTTATAAACTAGACTATATTGAAGGCCCTAAACTTGTCTTCATAAAGAATTAGTATAAAAACTAAATCTTGAAAGCCAATCTGAGAACTATGACACTACCAGAAACAAATTATTCTAAACTAATAAGTCCCCATTCTCTGAGCTAACTAATTTCAGACCTTCCCTGGAGCTAACTATTTTCAGACCTTCCCTCGAGCTAACTATTTTCAGACCTTCCCTGGAGCTAACCATTTTCAGACCTTCCCTGGAGCTAACCATTTTCAGACCTTCCCTGGAGCTAACTATTTTTAGACCTTCCCTGGAGCTAACTATTTTCAGACCTTCCCTGGAGCTAACTATTTTCAGACCTTCCCTTGAGCTAACCATTTTCAAACCTTCCCTGGAGCTAACTATTTTCAGACCTTCCCTGGAGCTAACTATTTTCAAACCTTCCCTCGAGCTAACTATTTTTAGACCTTCCCTGGAGCTAACTATTTTCAGACCTTCTCTCGAGCGATCTTTTTTCAGACCTTCCCTGGAGCTAACTAATTTCTGACCTTCCCTGGAGCTAACTATTTTCAGACCTTCCTTGGAGCTAACCATTTTCAGATCTTCCATCGAGCTAATTATTTTCAGACCTTCCCTGGAGCTAACCATTTTCAGACCTTCTCTGGAGCTAACTATTTTCAGACCTTCCCTGGAGCTAACCATTTTCAGACCTTCCCTGGAGCTAACTATTTTCAGACCTTCCCTGGAGCTAACTAATTTCAGACCTTCCCTGGAGCTAACTATTTTCAGACCTTCCCTTGAGCTAACTATTTTCAAACCTTCCCTGGAGCTAACTATTTTCAGACCTTCCTTGGAGCTAACCATTTTCAGATCTTCCATCAAGCTAACTATTTTCAGACCTTCCCTCGAGCTAACTATTTTCAGACCTTCCATCGAGCTAACTATTTTCTGACTTTCCTTGAGCTATATTCAGACCTTCCCTCGAGCTAACTATTTTCAAACCTTCCCTCGAGCTAACCATTTTCAAACCTTCCCTTGAGCTAACTATTTTCAAACCTTCCCTAGAGCTAACTATTTTCAGACCTTCCTTGGAGCTAACCATTTTCAGACCTTCCCTTGAGCTAACTATTTTCAAACCTTCCCTGGGGCTAACCATTTTCAGACCTTCCCTTGAGCTAACTATTTTCAAACCTTCCCTGGAGCTAACCATTTTCAGACCTTCCCTTGAGCTAACTATTTTCAAACCTTCCCTGGAGCTAACCATTTTCAGACCTTCCCTCGAGCTTACCATTTTCAGACCTTCCCTCGAGCTTACCATTTTCAGACCTTCCATCGAGCGATCTATTTTCAGACCTTCCCTCGAGCTAACTATTTTCAGACCTTCCTTGGAGCTAACCATTTTCAGACCTTCCCTCGAGCTAACTATTTTCAGACTTTCCTTGAGCTAACCATTTTCAGACCTTCCATCGAGCTAACCATTTTCAGACCTTCCATCGAGCGATCTATTTTCAGACCTTCCATCGAGCTAACTATTTTCAGACCTTCCTCGAGCTATTTTCAGACTTTCCCTTTAGCTAACTATTTTCAGACCTTCCTCGAGCTATTTTCAGACCTTCCTTGCAGCTAACCATTTTCAGACCTTCCATCGAGCTAACTATTTTCAGACGTTCCTCGAGCTATTTTCAGACTTTCCCTTTAGCCAACTATTTTCAAGAACATAAATTACCTTTCTCAAAGACTCCAATTTTGCCTTCAGCTCCTCCTCGTCCTCCTCGTCATCGGAGGAGTCGGCCAGCTTTCTCTTGGCCGTAAGATCCTGGTGCATGTTCAGGTTCTCCTTCAGGGCCGCACGTGCCTAAGCAAACGGGATATGCAACTTGAATACATTACCACTGAAATTTTGGATTAGTCATTGGACACAAATATAAAAAAAAATTTTAATTTTAATAAAATTTATCATCTAAATACTCATCTGGTATTTATCTTGCCTTAATCATGAAAGAAGGTGATGACATTACCAGGTAAAATTTACTTAAAGTACTTAGGCAAAGATATAAATAAAATTATATATATCATCAATAAACAAGATACAGAAACAAAATACATTTTGCCTTTCATTTTCTCTTTCAAAATACTGTTTTGAGCGTTATATTGTGATGACAATCAATAACGATTACTTTCCAAGAGTAACGAGTGGTACATTAAGTCCACAGACTGTACAATCAATCTCCTGCACCAATTAAAATAACTGGCAGGTCAAAACGAGGAACAAATACGAGGAAAACGAACGCCTCGTGACCCCTGCAACTCACGGTTTCGTCTCGGCCCACGCGCAGTCCTTGCAGCTGCGCCCATTTGGACTTCTTGTGCCGGAGGGTCATTCTCTCGTGAACTCTCGCTCTCTCCAACTCCTCGAGCTTCTCCAGAGCGGCTTCGGGGTTCGATTTCTGAAGCTCCTCTAACTGCGCCCTCTCTTGCTTGAGTTTGTCTTTGCGCAGAAGTCGGTGGAATCTGAAATTTTGAAATTTTGTCAAAGCAAAAATTCTCACTTGTTTTGATTTATTGATTCTTAGTCTTATAGCTTAGTGTTGGGGCAAGGAGGTCATTCATTATAAAGGGATAACTCGTTAAAATGTGAAGTAAAGGTTGAAAAAGAGATTTGATAGCAAGGAGAAAGAATGGAAACAAGACTGCATGAAAAGTGAAAGGCTAAAGAGATATACAAAGACTCTTCATTAATGCTCACAGTGCACCCCTTGAGGTGAACATTAACGGCACTACCCTAACTGCAAGGTAGAAAAGAATTGACTAAAATCACTTAATTTATCAAACTGTATATATCTTCTATTATAAAGTGCATACTGATTCTAAATACTGAAATAAAAATATGAAAAGCTCCCAATATAAAACTTTATGATTCATAAATACAAACTATATTATACAATATCACCTTATACCTTGTCGGTTCACAGTCCTGATTCCCAATGCAAGTTACAAAGATTTTGGATGTCTCAAAGCAAAGACTTTAGTCCATCCACAGAGATACCACTTGCTCTTGGGTAGAGCGATTTGGTTTGAATGTTTAGAGTCTTTATTATCTTGTCTTACTTATTCTTGAAATCGTGTACCTTGTTACTGTTCACTACATATACTGGAAGTCTGTTCCAAGTATTTGCTATTTTGTACCTAAAGAAATTCCCACATTGAGTGGTGTTGTATCTTTCCAATTCCAGTTTGTATCCGTTTTCAAGGTTTCAAGGTCGCTCATGAATGGCAGAGGCAAGGGACAGTGACATTGCCCTAGCAAGCAGGACAATGCACTAGTAGAAGGACCATATATTATATGACCAGCGCCTTAGCCTCCTCTCCATCCAAGCTAAGCCCAGGGAGGGCCAGGCGATGACTCAGCAGATAGACCTATAGGCTCCCCTAAACCCCCCCAACCCTTAGCTCACAAGGATGGTAAGGTTGCAGACAATAAAGGCACTAACGATTCTGAGTGGGACTCAAACCCCCAACTGGCAAACACCAGGTAGAGACGTTACCAATCAGGCCACAACAACCTGATTGGACTACGCGCTAAGAGCTAAGTGTGAAAAGGTTGTTGTAGTCTAATCTTGGTATTCTTTCAAGAATTTTGAATGCCTCTGTAAGCTAGAGGGAGAATGAGAGAGTCCACCCGAGTGAGGTTAACAACCTATCGCATCTACTCTTACCCATCAGAAGAGAAACAGAAATGTCAGTAGTTGATAAAACAAAACATTATGTTACTGTTTCAGACGGAAGACTAGAGACGAAGAGTAAATAGTGAAGGTTATTAAACACTGAGATATATTAAACAAAGCAATCACGATGGGTTTACGTATTGATTCTCACATAGCTATAGTACTGTTTCTCATAAAATACAAAAAGGAAGGGGATTAAAGTTATCAGGAAACATAAAATGCCAATACAAGTTTGTACCAAACTATGGGAAAATAAAGATCCATAATGAAAATACAAAAGAGAAAATAGAGAAGTACTTTATTACTCTACCAAATGAGGGCATTTGCTTTTATCAATGAACAAAGGCAAGGAATAAAAAAAACTTGGAAATGCAAAAGGTACTTCACAGCACGAGGCAAAATACGACAGAAAACATAAACAAAAAAACTCGGAAACTCAATGATTGAATTATTCTAACAAGAACAGTATCTACTGTACGAAGGCTGATGGGGGAAATGAAAAAAAAAAAAGCAAAATAATTCATGTAAACACAAATCTACCATTATAAATGTGATGACATAAGTATTAACTATGAGATAAAGAGAAGAAAGACCAGCATCTTAACTATGAGATGAAGAGAAGACAGACCAGCGTCTTAACTATGAGATGAAGAGAAGACAGACCAGCGTCTTAACTATGAGATGAAGAGAAAACAGACCAGCGTCACCTAGAAAGATTATATGAATCTTATTGAATTAAAAGCATTTCCCAACAGAAAAATAGAATGATTTCTCCAAGCTCAGCAGTTTTGTATATCAGACCCAAAACAAAACTTAGTCTCACAGACTTCCATTCCTTACTCTTCATGTTGAACATAATTGAAGCAGTGAGATCTACATAGCAAGTGGAAAGGGACTCCCTCCTATGTGATTGATAGATTTATACATTAATATTTCTTTAAATTAAATAACAACAACAAATGCAATCGTTTCCAGTCCACTGCAGGACAAAGGCATCAGACATGTCTATTTTCATGTCTGAATTTGGCAAGTTTTCATCACCTTGCTGTCCAACTGTGGATTGGTGATGCAGGGAGACTTTTGTCTGATAGCTCACAGCAAACCAACCTATTATGGGTGGCCGTAACTAGTACAGCTTTGGTGATCATGGTGATACACAAACCTTAAAAGGTTCAAGGTTTAAAGGTCTTTCATGAATGGCAGAGGCAAGGGACAGTGACACTGTCCTAGCAAGCAGGCCAATGCCCTAGAGACTGACCTTATATTATATGATCAGCGCCCAAGCCTCATCTCCACCTAAGCTAGGACCAAGGAGGGCCAGGCAGTGGCTACTGATGACTCAGCAGATAGACCTATAGACTCCATCAAACCGCCCCCCAAACCTTAGCTCACAAGGATGGTAAGGTTGCAGACACTAATGGCACTAACGAGTCTGAGCGGGACTCGAACCCCCGACTGGCAAACATCAGGCAGAGACGCTACCAATTAGGCCCCAGCAACCTATCACCACATCAAGGTATTCCAACTCATCAACCATATACACTCCTGAGTTGCTACTGAAGCAGGAGGCCAAAGTGATGAATGTACAGGAGCCTCTAATCACACGAGATGAATAAAAATTTCTATCAAACAATACCAACAAACAGCATCAACTGGGGTGAGGGCTCAGTTGGTGCTCTCAATTGGGAGGGAACTGGTGCCTCCTATTCAAGGTTATGTGAATGGGAAGCCACAGGTTGGGGCACAAGAGAAGCATTTCCTTTTCACCTTCAGGAGGTGGGCAGCAGCTAGAAACTCTTCTTCTAAAGGAGGGGACAAAAAGGCCTTGGGGAGGGAATAGGACATAACGGTTTCCTCCCTCTACCAGTTGTCCTCATATCCAAGGTGACTGAACTACTGAGGACCTGTCATCATCTACACACACAATAGTCCAGCCCAGAATGGAGAGGTTATGTCAGGCACTGCTTCTGCTGCAGTAGAAGGTGCCCCTAAAGGGTCTAAGGAATGTCCTGAGGCAGGATTGGAATGAGCGCAGCTGACGATGTCCCGACCAGCAGCTTTTGTGCTCGGTATCCTATGTACGAGACCAAGTAAAGGTAGTAGGAGCATGAGCTCCTAAACCTCGTACCAAATATCCTTCCCAAGTTCTGTTCTGACATAATATTCCTCTTCCCATGAAACCATGTCGGGGAATCGGTCAAAATCTTGAGAGCGACCGCATCCTATCCGTGGTCCTGTGCTTTAGTGATTCCTTACGGCTTCTCTTCAGCAGCAGGAGCGTTAGGAAGCAACAGGAAAAGGTGACGTGGTTCCCAGGTACCTTAGGAGATGACTATCACCTGAGGCACAAGTGCAAGTTCCAATTTTTGTTCCGAATCATGTGGTTACCAATTTTTAGTAGGTTGGCCAAGGGACCAGCCAACCATTGATTGGCAAGATATTACTACATAGGATCCCTCTCTAGTTATGGAATAGCCTGGCTTATTCTTTACACATTCTCTTTCCTCATATACCTAACAACACTAGGATGACAGAAAAATTCGCCTTCACTCAACAAGTTAACTACTCTACTGAAATTTAGCTATGGTAAGCAGTCCTTCTAGAAGGACATTCCAAAATCAAACCTTTCTTCTCTAATTTAATTATTGTGGTTACGGCTCATTTCTAATTTGTCTACACATACACGGAATAGCCTGGCCTATTCTTTACACCTTTTTCTCTTTCCTCACACACCTAACAACACTAAGATGACAGAAAAATTCTTCACTCAAGGGGTTAACTACTGTACTGTAATTTAGCTATGGTAAGCAGTCCTTCTAGAAGGACATTCCAAAATCAAACCTTTCTTCTCTGAGCTAATTATTGTATATTTAATTGAAGATAATGCCTCACTAACATACATTACAGTACCTATCAACTGTATTGATGGCAATCAAAAGCCCAGGTGTTTTCATCTGCTTTGTAAATTCATCGATATAAGAATGACTTATAGTTTACCTGGTCACCACACGTCCTGCATTTGGCCAGGGAGACCAATTCGCACCTAAAGGTTTAAAAGATGTCACACAGCATTACGCTAAAGATACAGAGAGGGACTACAATATGTATAGTTGAAGTAGCTATGGGGGCAAAAGAAAAAAAAAAAAACAATTAGTAACGCACACAGCACGCCACCTGAGGAGAATTGATAACCCTACCCATCTACCGGGCAACAATGATATAACAACTTAAAGACGTACTTGCGGCTCTTGTTCTTGTTTTGCATCCAGGCCTTGCGCTGTATTCGTCTGCGCTGCTGCCTCTCCTTCCACAGGAGGTGGTTTCGCTCTTTCAGCTCCTCCAGGGACATGGCCAGCCTTCTCTCCTTCATTTCTTTGGTCTCCTGAAAAGGACACTTCATTAAGCCACCAATACAGAAAGCGTTTCATCATGAACTCATCTTTTGTTTACCTGACAAAAGGATTTGACTGATGAATTTTAGCCTAATGGACATTTGATGAAACCGGGGAAGTCGTTCTGCATCTTCATGTAAATATACTAAATAATAAATTTGAAAAACAAAATAGTTGAGAGTAAAATATACATACTATCTGATCCTTGTAAGTAGTTTTATACACATGCTTATGAAGCCATGACACCTAGCTCTTACGAGTCCTTGAAGATATCCATGTCTAGTAATTTAAATCA
Source organism: Palaemon carinicauda (assembly GCF_036898095.1). Taxonomy (NCBI): domain Eukaryota; kingdom Metazoa; phylum Arthropoda; class Malacostraca; order Decapoda; family Palaemonidae; genus Palaemon; species Palaemon carinicauda. The sequence continues at coordinate 38,258 of NW_027171183.1, forward strand.
ATTTAAATCAGAGTAAAATAAATCATGATTTGAATCAAAATGAAATATACTGACAGAAATTACCTTGGAAAGAAGAAAACTCCCAAACCTGGTCAATATTTTTAAGTATTGCAACAAAAGTACAAAAATCCTAGTTAATAGCTATAACATTTTGCGTAAATGTGGTGTTCTTAAGAATTGAAGTTGTTGCAAGTATACAAATTATAAAGGTCTTGATTTTTATGAGTGTTAATAGGAATTAAAAAATTTTGTTGCTAATACAGTATGCATTTGGAGAACACCTTAATATGTTTTTAGTTTTATTTCTTATTGTGTACTTTCTTAAAAAAAAAACTGCTTTATATTTGTATTTTTCTTTGATTGTGGTTTTGATTATTTTTGTGCATATATGAACTAGTTACTCTAACCAGTTCTCTTCTTTGTCTGCATCCTTTCCCACTTCTATGTGGGATCAATGGATATTTGATGACTTTTATTTGAGTCGGATAAAGGAGAGAAGCAATTTAAAACCTATTTCAGTGTTCTGGGCTTTGAACTTACGGGTTTTTACACCAGAGGTTGCTCTTCCTACTGAAATAGGTATCGGCCAACTTCTCTCACTCCGGTCCGATTAAATCATTAGTCTGAATTTTGGTTTTTAAGAGAAAAACTCACCTTCAGAAATGTATATTAAATTATGGTTTCATTTAACGCAGATCAGGTCCAATACGAGAAAATACCCTCTTAAGACTGAAATGAATAATCAGCTGTAGCAAACAGGTACTATTGAAAAAAAATCTGATTTGGATTAAATAAATCAATTTTTAAAATTTACTTTTAGAAAAAATAATTTTCTTTTTCAACCCTGCTGAACCGACTTCTCAAAGGGACTTACTTTCTGTTTAGCTATTGTAGACACAAACATAAACATCTTACTAATACTGTTTTCACTTAATGACGGTAGACAACTATAACACAATTACCTTTAAAACTTTGTCTCATCAAAACGAAAATACAAAAATACTGGAAAGTGATACGATATTCAGTACATTTTCATGTGATCATTTCTATACCAGCCATTGTTATTCTTACCCCCGAGACCGATGGCCACATACCTTCTTATCTTCTACGAGTTTGGCCCCCTGGAGTAAGGCATAGACCTCTTTTTCCAAAGGCGTACGCATTTTGTCGTCTTCTTTGAGTGCAGTGTGCAGTTTAACTTCCGGCTGCTGCAACGGAAAGGTCAGCTGGTCTTCTTTTCGACGTTTGTGTACCAAACCGGCCCACTTCTCCGAATCGCACGCAACCTTGTCGAAGCCAGCAGCTCGCTTTGCCTGTAAATGGAAGGACAAAGTTACGCTTTGCCTGTAAATGAAAGGACAAAGTTACGCATTGCCTGTAAATGAAAGGACAAAGTTACTCTTTGCCTGTAAATGAAAGGATAAAGTTAATAAGTATGTTATTTTCATTAGTAAAATAAATTTTTGAATATACTTACCCGATAATCATGTAGCTGTCAACTCTGTTGCCCGACAGAATTCTATGGAGGGATACGCCAGCTATCACAATACTAGAAGGGGGTGTTCTTACCAGCGCCACCTGTGGCCAGGTACTCAAGTACTTCTTGTTGACACCTCCTCAATTATTCCTCGGTCCCACTGGTTCTCTATGGGGAGGAAGGGAGGGTCAATTAAATCATGATTATCGGGTAAGTATATTCAAAAATTTATTTTACTAATGAAAATAACATTTTTCAATATTAAACTTACCCGATAATCATGTAGCTGATTCACACCCAGGGGGGTGGGTGAAAACCAGTGTACAAGATTAAAGGATAGCTAAGTATCCCATATTTCATATAACAGTTATCTCAAATAACAATGAAATAATAAGTACCTGGTAAGGAAGTCGAATTGAACCGTTACTCTGTCTCTTTTTTAAGTTCGTCTTCCTTACTGAGCGCAGCGTTCCTCTTGGAGGCTGAATCAACCCAAAGGTGCTAAAGTATACAGGGCTGCAACCCATACTAAAGGACCTCATCACAACCTTTAACCTCGGCGCTTCTCAAGAAAGAATTGACCACCCGCCAAATCAACAAGGATGTGGAAGGCTTCTTAGCCGACCGAACAACCCATAAAAAGTATTCAAGAGAAAGGTTAAAAAGTTATGGAATTATGGGAATGTAGTGGCTGAGCCCTCGCCTACTACTGCATTCGTTGCTACGAATGGACCCAGGGTGTAGCAGTACTCGTAAAGAGACTGGACATCTTTGAGATAGAATGATGCGAACACTGACTTGCTTCTCCAATAGGTTGCATCCATAACACTCTGCAGAGAACGGTTCTGTTTGAAGGCCACTGAAGTAGCCACAGCTCTCACTTCATGTGTCCTTACCTTCAGCAAAGCAAGGTCTTCTTCCTTCAGATGAGAATTTGCTTCTCTAATCAGAAGCCTGATGTAGTAAGAAACTGAGTTCTTAGACATTGGTAGAGAAGGCTTCTTGATAGCACACCATAAGGCTTCTGATTGTCCTCGTAATGGTTTTGACCTTCTTAAATAGTACTTAAGAGCTCTAACAGGGCAAAGTACTCTCTCTAGTTCGTTCCCCACCATGTTGGACAGGCTTGGGATCTCGAACGACTTAGGGCAAGGACGGGAAGGAAGCTCGTTTTAGCCAAAAAAACCGAGCCGCAAGGAACATGTAGCCGTTTCAGATGTGAAACCTATGTTCCTGCTGAAGGCGTGGATCTCACTTACTCTTTTACCTGTTGCTAAGCACACGAGGAAAAGAGTTTCTAATGTGAGGTCCTTAAAAGAGGCTGATTGGAACGGTTCAAATCCTGATGACATTAGGAACCTTAGGACCACGTCTAGATTCCAGCCTGGAGTGGACAACCGACGTTCCTTTGAGGTCTCAAAAGACCTAAGGAGGTCCTGTAGATCTTTGTTGGAGGAAAGATCCAAGCCTCTGTGGCGGAAAACCGCTGCCAACATACTTCTGTAACCCTTGATCGTAGGAGCTGATAGGGATTTTACGTTCCTTAGATGTAACAGGAAGTCAGCAATCTGGGTTACAGTGGTACTGGTTGAGGAAAACTGCATTGGCCTTGCACCAGCTTCGGAAGACTTCCCATTAAGACTGATAGACTCTGAGAGTGGATGTCGTCCTTGCTCTGGCAATCGTTCTGGCTGCCTCCTTCGAAAAGCCTCTAGTTCTTGAGAGACTTTCGATAGTCTGAAGGCAGTCAGACGAAGAGCGTGGATGTTTGGGTGTATCTTCTTTACGTGAGGTTGACGCAGAAGGTCCACTCTAGGAGGAAGAGTCCTGGGAACGCCGACCAGCCATTGCAGTACCTCGGTGAACCCTTCTCTCGCGGGTCAGAGGGGAGCAACCAACGTCAACCGTGTCCCTTTGTGAGAGGCGAACTTCTGAAGTACCCTGTTGACAATCTTGAACGGCGGGAATGCATACAGGTTGAGATGGGACCAATCCAGCAGAAAGGCATCCACGCGAACTGCTGCTGGGTCTGGAATCGGAGAACAATACAAGAGGAGCTTCTTGGTCATCGAGGTAGCGAATAGAACTATGGTTGGCAGACCCCACAGGGCCCAAAGTCTGCTGCAAACATTCTTGTGAAGGGTCCACTCTGTGGGGAAGACCTGACCCTTACGGCTGAGGCGATCTGCCATGACATTCATATCGCCCTGAATGAGCCTCGTTACCAGCGTGAGCTTTCGATCTTTGACCAAATGAGGAGGTCCCTTGCGATCTTGAACAACTTCCTCGAATGAGTCCCTCTCTGCTTGGAGATGTAAGCCAAGGCTGTGGTGTAGTCGGAGTTCACCTCCACCACCTTGTTAAGCTGGAGGGACTTGAAGTTTATCAAGGCCAGATGAACTGCCAACAACTCCTTGCAATAGATGTGAAGTGTCCTTTGCTCCTGATTCCATGTTCCCGAGCATTCCTGTCCGTCCAGTGTCGCACCCCAGCCCGTGTCCGATGCGTCCGAGAAGAGACGGTGGTCGGGGGTCTGAACAGCCAAAGGTAGACCTTCCTTGAGAAGAATGCTGTTCTTCCACCACGTTAGAGTAGACCTCATCTCTTCGGAAACAGGAACTGAGCCCGTCTCTAGCGTCATGTCCTTTCTCCAGTGAGCAGCTAGATGATACTGAAGGGGGCGGAGGTGGAGTCTCCCTAACTCGATGAACAGGGCCAGCGATGAAAGTGTCCCTGTTAGACTCATCCCCTGCCTGACTAAGCATCGGTTCCTTCTCAGCATGCTCTGGATGCATTCTAGGGCTTGGAAGATCCTTGGGGCCGACGGACAAGTCCGAAAAGCTCGACTCTGAAGATCCATACCCAAGGAAACAATGGTCTGGGATGGAACGAGCTGAGACTCCTCAAAATTGACCAGGAGGCCCAGTTCCTTGGTCAGATCCATAGTCCATTTGAAAATCTCCAGACAGCGACGACTTGTGGGAGCTCTTAAAAGCCAGTCGTCTGACGGAGCCGGACACAAGATCATGATACTGCTGCACAGTCTGTAAACTGACAATCATGGGCAAGCGAGGAAGTACAGTGACAACCCGAATCTGTCTAGACTATCTGGGTCGTACAGACAACTCCTTAACGGGTTGCTGAGGTTGCCGCACTGCGTCACAACAAGTCCCTTCTGTTGGTTGTTGAACGTCTTCCCCGTGACACATTGACTCCGTAAACAAAAATCCTCTAACAAGGACTAAGCTTGGACTGCATGTCATGCAACACAGCTCAAGGTCTATGGGAGCAGGTGTGGTAACAGACGGGATTAGCGGCTGAAGTGGAACCATTACCTTCCCTGTAAGCATGTTATGCTTAAATAAAAGTCCATAAGAGGTTATGCAGCTAAAGGCTCCCTCCAAATGACAGAGTCCTCAAGGGAATATCAGAAGGAGGGAGAAAAGAACTTTCTCATCTACAGGGACCTTATCCTAGAAAAGCTAAGTTCTCTGAGTGAGGGTTCACTGGTGCAAAAGCAGCAGACTAGAAGGCAACGTTATGAAACTGCTTGACAGTCTAGTGAGTTGGCAACAACCCAAGATATGTTGAGAAGCATGCGGTAAGGTATGCAGAGCATGATGAATGCAGAGTATGCTGTATGCAGAGCATGCTGTAAGTAGAGCATGTTGTATGCAGAGCATGCTGAATGCAGAGCATGCTGTATGCAGAGCATGTTGTATGCAGAGCATGCTGAATGCAGAGCATGCTGAATGCTGAGCATGTAGTAAGCAGAGCCTGCTGTAAGCAGAGCCTGCTGTAAGGAAAGCAGAGCGTGTGCATGGCGTTTAACATTTCTCAGAAATTCCATGACCAGTGCTAGAGTGCTTTATGCATGCTTGCATGGGGTTTAAAAATCAACATAATGTTTACCTTACATTCATAACTCATGATCCATATTTTTGCCATGGTTTGAAAATGGAGGTAAGGTATGCTGAACAGCAGAGTCAGAACGAGCTGGAACAACAACAGTGGAAGGTGCAGAAAGTTCCTGTTCCTGTGGTATGAGTGGAGCGTGAAGAGACCGAGGTTGCGCAGAACAAGGTAAAGTTCCCGCAAGCAGAGGTGTCTGAGGCGCAGGATCAGGGTGCACGGGTTGAGCTCGGTGCAGCAGCTGAGGAGACTGACTCACAGGTGGAAGAGGTTGTACCTCCACCGAGAGTTGCACCACCGGTGGAGCAGCCAGGGGAGGAGGAGGAAGAGTGGGGTAATCCTCCTGATCCCAAACCGAAGGTTGCCTTAAAGAAGGCTGAGGCTGAACAACACTGGGAACAGCGAACACAGAAAGAGGTTCAACATCGTACGCCTGGCAGATGGTGCTGCGACTGGGTGCAGCGAGTGCAGGCGGGTAGAGCACAGGCTGAACGGGTGCAGGGGAGGTGCAACACTCTCAGCCCGACACTCACACAACAGGTCCGAAAGCTGTGCTTGCATGGACTGTAGTAGAGTCCACAACATCGTACGCCTGGCAGATGGTGCTGCGCCTGGGTGCAGCGAGTGCAGGCGGGTTGAGCACAGGCTGAAAGGGTGCAGGTGGAGGTGCAACACTCTCAGCCCGACACTCACGCAACAGGTCCGAAAGCTGTGCTTGCATGGACTGTAGTAGAGTCCACAACATCGTACGCCTGGCAGATGGTGTTGCGACTGGGTGCAGCGAGTGCAGGCGGGTGCAGCACAGGCTGAACGGGTGCAGCCGGTTGGTGCACCACCGGTGCAGGCGGGTGCAGCACAGGCTGAACGGGTGCAGGCGGTTGGTGCACCACCGGTGCAGGAGGAGGAGGAGGTGCAACACTCTCAGCACGACACTCACGCATCAGGTCCGAAAGCTGTGCTTGCATGGACTGTAGTAGAGTCCACAACATCGTACGCCTGGCAGGTGGTACTGCGATCAGGCGGAGCGAGCATAGGGGGGGGGAGTGTAGGCGCACTCTCAGCCCGACAAACTGATGACTGAGGAGAGTCAGAGCTAACCCAATGACTGCATCCGGGTTGTTGAACTTTACTTCGTACGTCTGGCATAGGTCTGGACTTTACGTTTAAGAGGTCTTGAGACCTGAGACCAGCGTAACTCTGCCTTTATTTTCTCCTCTAAATCTCTTCTGCAGACGAGCAAAATAAGGGCTCAATCGTCTGCGGGTGGGAGTGACGGTCTCGGTAAGACACGCCCACAACCACCGAGGATACTTCTGTGCGCCGATCAAGGCCTGCCGAACCCTTATGCCCTTCGACATTGCTTCTCCCCTGGGCTTGGGAGCTTGCAAGAGGTCCCGGACTGGGAGGACGACTGGCGCGCACAAAAGTACCCTCACGCATAACACTGACATACTTTGCGCTAATCACTTATCACTTTGATTTCTGTTTGCACTTATTTCACTGAACTCGAAACTTTAAGTGGTTTACCTGAAACACGCAATTCTATCCTTCTCAAAAGTTAGTAATTGCGAAAACAGAATTACAATGTAACAGAAAAATCTAATGAAAGAAAATTCAGTGGCTGGAAAGAGACTAAACACTAGATCACTCTAGAAACGTTTAGTTTCTTCCCCTAAAGAGACTAGGGATAAGAGCAAAACGATAACGACGTTACTCGTACGCCTGGCAGGCTTGAGGGAAACGTTTATCCTCTTTCTCCCTCCGTCTCTATCTCTCTCTCTCTCTCTCTCTCTCTCTTGATTTAGAACCTGAGAGAAGAGCCCAATCATATATATCGTTAAAACATATTATTGTTAAAGGAAAAAACTGAAATATTTCCCAAAAAGAAAAGTTCCTTTATTAGGATCAAAACCATTAAGTTAAGAAAGAATGAACAAAACGCAAGACACGGTTACTCTTACTGCAATGTGAAACCGTGAACATTCTTTCTCTATCGTAACGATAGAGTGCAAGTTGAACGTTCTGAACGTCAACAACTGCCGAGACAAACAAAACGTTAGTTCAACTTTGAAAAAGTACGAGACTATCAAAGAAATTCTTTCAAAGACCTTAAAATAGCATAATATGTTAACACGTAAAACCGAAATGACGGGCTCACGATAATTAACTTCGGTACCAAGAAAAGACCGCCTACTATTAGGAAGGTCGAATATAAACAAATATAAAAATTAATTTTAATAAGTTTATAATAAAAGGAAGTTAATCGAAGAGGCCTATAAGAGGCGGAGAGATATAAAATAAATCTATAACTTCCGTTAAGCAAAATTAAGAAAGAGAGTCTATACTCTCTTAGACACCAACACTTCCGTCTAAGGGAAGGGTCGGCCATTAAAAGGTGAACGAGAGTTCATACTCTCTTCGTCACCAAAATTAATCAAATTAATTCCAAAAGCTAACTAAGCTAAAATAGAAGTTTCCAGTAAAGCGACAGCCGAAATCAAAGAGAAATACTTCACCAAAGTCGTGAAAATACTCCAAGAACATAAGCGTATCCCAGAACGTCTTGTCAGAAGCACGACAGAGGAATAATTGAGGAGGTGTCAACAAGAAGTACTTGAGTACCTGGCCACAGGTGGCGCTGGTAAGAACACCCCCTTCTAGTATTGTGATAGCTGGCGTATCCCTCCATAGAATTCTGTCGGGCAACAGAGTTGACAGCTACATGATTATCGGGTAAGTTTAATATTGAAAAAAGAAGGTTTCTCAGTATGTTACTACTGTACTGCTATAGTAATCTGTCCTAACGCAGGTCCCTTCGTGGATTAGTCGGCCTCCATAATTCTCGATTCATGGCCACCTCTTTTAGCTCTTGGTACCTCCTCCCTCCCTTCAGGTCATCTAACATTGAGTTCCTTTTCCTTCCACTGGGCCTTTCTCCTTCAAATTTACCTTCTATAATGTCCTTCAGTAACTTTTCTCCTCTTAAAATGTGTCCTATCAATTTATTCTGCCTTCTCTTAACCCTTTTACCCCCTGGCTATTTGGAAATTTCCAACCCTTAACCCACAGGGGTTATTTTTTTTCAAGCACATTTTGCAGTATATTTTTTTCTAAATTGCTCTAACAGCCTTATTTTTTGTCACAGTGAGGTCAGGTTGGTCTCATTCTCTTGGAAAATGCCTGAATTTTCTCAAATAAGTATAAAAAATATGGAAAAACATTTTTTTATAGCATTTTTTTGCAAGGACGTACCGGTACGTCCATGGGGGTAAAGGGATGGGTTTTGTGAAACGTACCAGTACGTCCTTTGGGAGTAAAAGGGTTAACTGTTGTAATTAGGGTTATTTATAATATATATATTTCACTTTATACTTTAGAAAATTAAATAGCCAATTCATAACTATTTTGTACGAATTACTTTCTAGATGATATGGATAAGATAACTTCATTAAACGGCTTACAAACTAATACTAGGCAGGCAGTTAATTCTCATAGCCAGGCCTTCTCCATCACGAGGCTCAATACTACGCAGTATTCTAGAAGTTTTATTCCAGCTGTTACTAAGTTGTGGAATGATCTTCCTAATCGGGTAGTTGAATCAGTAGAACTTCAAAAGTTCAAAGTTGCACCAAATGTCTTTATGTTGACCAGGCTGACATGAGTCTTTTTGTAGTTTATATAGGACATATCTGTTTTTGACGTTGTTAATAGTTTATATAGGACATATCTGTTTTGACGCTGTTACTGTTTTTAGAGTGATTTATTGTTAATTTGTTCTCACCATTTATTTATTTCCTTATTTTCTTTTCTCACTGGGCTATTTTTCCCTATTGGAGCCCTTGGGCTTTTAGCATCTTGCTTTTCCAACTAGGGTTGTAGCTTGGCTAATAATAAGAATAATAATAAGAATAATAATAAGAATAATAATAATAATAATAATAATAATAATAATAATAACACGTTCTAAACTTTGTAAATCATTGGAAATATTTTCATACATCTGTCTCTTGGAAATGTATTGATGTGCCACTAGGGTGCAAGATTTATTCTTTATAATTTTTATAGAAAGCAGAGAAAGGTGGCAATTCTTTATTCAGAATATATAGATCATACCCCTAAATACTCCATTCATATAAAAATTCAAACTGCGTATAAATAATTACCAATAGACATCAGATTATTTTTCACATATTATCATTACTAGCTAAACTACAACACTAGTTGAAAAAGCAAGATGCTATAAACCTAAGGGCTCCAAAAGGGAAAGCTAGCCCAGTAAGGAGAGGAAAAAAGGAAATAAATGAACTACAGAAGAAGTAATGAACAGTTAAAATAAATTTTTCAAGAACAGTAACCTTAAAATAGATCTTTCATACATAAACGATAGAAACTTAAAAGAAAAACAAGAGGAAGAGAAATAAAAGAAGTGTGCCCAAGAGGGTAAGCAAGAGTACCAGTACAGGTATAGGACTTGGATGCTATCAGAAATCTAGAGCTACATACAGTACTGTACTTGCAAGATAAAAGGCTCAACTATGATAATGTTCTGTATAAATTTTGTGAATATTTATCGATAAACGCAAAGAAATTTGTAACTGATCAAATTTTTAGATAATAATCTAACACACAAAATAGAAAATGGTTACCTTCAAGAAATCATTTTTAGTAGTGATCAAATTTCTAGATAATAATCTAACACACAAAAAATAGAAAATGGTTACCTTCAAGAAATAATTTTTAGTAGTGAAATTTTTCATCATATCAATTTTTCAAAGCTATCTGGTAATGTTGACAACAGCAATACAGTACTGTATTCTACAAGAAATTATACTTTCCCTAAATATACAAACCTGAAGTACTATGCACAGGATTATATTTCGTTTAAGACTCGTTGTAGTTGACAAATTATTTAGAAAAGTACCAGGTAAGAGTGTTGAAGACTACAGGCAGCTAAGTGTCCAATACACGTATAGCTCAAGAATTTGGGTTATGATAGAGGATTAAATCTATTACAGAAGAAAACATGGATTATAATCTATTACACAGATGCCTCACTAGATGCGTGTAAAGGATATTTTCATAGAATATGTTTTCTTGGCCACCATCAGCTGATTTCAGTTTCCTAAATGCATAAGCACTAGAAAGACGACTACATTAAGGTCCTTGACTTACAAACATAGATCCAACTGAAATCGTAAATTTCTGATATTGTATCAAAAGTTCATAATGAAATATATTGTTATCACACTGCGTGCTATATAATGAGTGACGTCACTGGCGTGGGATGGTTGGTACTGTAGTAGTGGGAGGTGGAACGGCACCTCGCTCTTCGGGGATTTTGACAGGAGATATCTAAACGGTGCGAGGCCTCTGGTTGTGATTTATCACGCCCCAGTATTATATATCGACACCTTTTATAGGTGAGCGAGCTGGGTTCAACCTGGCATCCCTATGCAATTTTTTCTCTGGTAGTATATAGCAGTTATATTCCTTAGAAATGGTGTGCTAAAGGAACATTTCACTGAGCGACACGGGTCGGAGCCCAGAAAAACAATATTATGATAATCTAATGCAGTTAGCAAGACGACCATTGTAATATGAAATGGGATTATTTGTCGACTTTTGCAGCAAAATATTGTAGGCATGAGGATCTATTAACCTTGTAAGTTGAGGACTTTTTGTAATCATTATAGTTTACAACTCCACCAAGGGAGAAAGACTCTTTTGTAGAGAGCTCACAGGTTACCCAATTGGTGAGAAAGGAAGACACCAAAAGCTCTCAAACCTAAAACCCTTTCCTCCTTGGATACCAGAGAAAACGTGAAGTCTGGAAGTTTTATTCCAGCTGTGACCAAGTTGTGGACTGATCTTCCTAATCAGGTAGTTGAATCAGTAGAACTTCAAAAGTTCAAACTTGCAGTGAATGTTTTAATGTTGAATAGCCTGACATAAGTCTTTTTATAGTTTATATATGACATGTCTGTTTTGACGTTGTTACTGTTTTTAGATTGATTTATTGTTAATTTGTTCTCATCATTTATTTATTTCCTTATTTCCTTTCCTCACTGGGCTAATTTCCCTATTGGGGCCCTTGGGTTTGCATCTTGCTTTTCCAACTAAGGTTGTAGCTTTGCTAGTAATAATAATAATAATAAATATTATTATAGTTTATGTATCAAAGATCTATTTTAATGCTGTTACCATTCTTAAAATATTTCATTTTAATTATTCATTACTTCTCTTGTAGTTTATTTGTTAAATGTTCTCACTGGGCTATTTTTCGCTGAAGGAGCCCTTAGGCTTATAGCATCCTGCTTTTCCAACTAGGGTTGTAGCTCAGCTAGTAACAATAATAATAATTTGTCCAACAATAAGTCCAACCATGGAGAGATCAAGAAAAAGTTCACGGGTAACAGTTCCATCAGAAGAGAATAAAATATTTTCAACAGGAAACTGTTTAAAGGGATGTCTGATCATCAGTCCTAGGGTTAATAAACTTTCCTGTAGGAGGGCAATAGTACCTCTACTGAAATACCAAAAGGTAAAGAAAAGAGCTTGAAGAAGTAGCTGTTCCTTGTGATTTCTCTGAGCCTGAAATCAGATAATTCATCTGAATTACTACCTGTACAAATAAAACCAGGACAGCCTCTGGAATAACACTAAATATTGAAGGGCCGTCTGCGTACCATATTTATGGTGGCTACAATATCAAAGAGATTAAGTAATCATGGAAGTACCATTCAAATTCTGTCTACTGAGGTTTTGAAGACAGAGAAACTTCTAGTTCTTCAGATATAATTGTTGTAGTATTTGGAGGGAGAATTACTTTAGTTATGATTTGTCAGTTTCCAGCAATTCTTGTCTTCCCTTGCAGACGACGCCAGTATGAAAGCTGCAAAACCTTAAACAGAAAGGAATTACTCGTGTTCTGGTAAGCGTGGCTACATTGGCAATGGCGAAAGACATCTAACTAATGATGAGTTTTCCAAATCACCTTTCAAGATATTTGGACCAATTTGTTTATGTACTTTTGAGTAGGAAGGTTCATGGATTCTTGTAAGCCCATCTACACTGGAGATAGAACAGTGTGTAGATATAAACATGTTCTATATGGAACTACTGTATGTCCAGACATCAATGAATGCTTGACCTCTTAAATAGTTGTCAAATAAAATATGATTTTCAAAAAAAAGGCTGTTGTGAGTTACCAGCGGATATATAAAGAAGAATGTAGACTCTGATCAGTCCATTGTTATGTATTGGGAGTAATATTTTTGCCAGTGTAATACAGACATAGAATTGTCAAATATTGTAGTGTTAACCCTTTTATCCCCAAAAGAACGTACTGGTACGTTTCACAAAACCCATCCCTTTACCCCCATGGACGTACCGGTACGTCCTTGCAAAAAAATGCTATAAAAATTTTTTTTTTCATATTTTTGATAATTTTTTGAAAAAATTCAGGCATTTTCCAAGAGAATGAGACCAACCTGACCTCTCTATGACAAAAATTAAGGCTGTTAGAGCAATTTAAAAAAAATATACTGCAAAATGTGCTGGGAAAAAAATAACCCCTTGGGGGTTAAGGGTTGGAAATTTCCAAAGAGCCTGGGGGTAAAAGGGTTAAGATGCAGGATGTTAATGGTTCGGTGGTATGTGTCACAGCATCTGTGCCAAATCTAGTATCAAGTTCATTGCGATTGAGAATTGTATAACATAGTACTGTACTTAGGTAAATATTAAGTCATATTTTTATTTGAGTTTTGACAATACTTTCATTATATATGAAACTTAGATGGTGTAGTATTGCTGCATATAGTAGCAATAAACTTAATCTTGAGTAAGTTCTCAGAGTAGAGGAACAAAGGTGTGCATATCTATGCTTGCGTAGGAGCAAAAGTGTGCAAACCTACACTTGTGTGAAGTATAGTGTTGTAGAAAGAAATGAGTGTGCTTTGGTCCATATTCCCCAATAAATTTAACCAGGTTAAGATAAGCTTTCAACCACAGCATCATCTCAACACAGGAGCTGAGCAGGGCCAGGATCCAAAAACATAGACATAGACTTAGCATGGTTAACACAGTTGTCTTCACACTTCCAAATAGCAGCAGAACTGGTCTTGACCGAAAGGGTACAAGGCCCGAGAGGGACTGGTGTTGATACAACGTACGGGCGACTGTTCAGGTGTATGGGGGGGAAAGCAAACCAAACAGGACAGACCTAATACAGTACGCAATTACATCAAACCACAAGAAGACCGACACTTCTCGCCAGACCTCCAGAGGAGACCTTCTCTTACGGAAAATCCTGGAAAGCAATTGGTCAGTAGCACATATAAGCAGTAAATAATACACCTTACTCATGAAACTTCAGTCCCGCAGAAAGGATCGATGCCTTCAATTACATCAAACCACATGAAGACCGACACTTCTCGCCAGACCTCCAGAGGAGACCTTCTCTTACGGAAAATCCTGGAAAGCAATTGGTCAGTAGCACATATAAGCAGTAAATAATACACCTTACTCACGAAGCTTCGGTCCCACAGAAGGGAACGATGCCTATCCCAATCTAGTATTAAATTGGAGTACAGTAAGACTTAAGCATGACTTGTGTAAATCAAAAAAATTAAATGAAAAATAAAAAAAAATTAAAAAATATGACAGCAACGGTATATTGTTCACAAGCCAAATCCATACACACTCAGAGAAATCTTTCTGTAATTATGGACGATTTATCGCAAACGTTGAACCGATGACAAAGACATACTTCGTAAGAAAGTTTCCTTCAAAGTGAAGATAAAGTGACTCACCCTCTTAACAGTAACTTTCTCTAGAGGCGTAGCCAACGTATGAACCTTCCGCACGGCTTTTTCCAACTCCGGCAAACCGATACGTTTTAGAATGTCCCCCGTCTTCACTTCGGCGGCGCCTTCCCTGGTCGAGAAGCGGACGCTTCGAGGTGCTGCCCCCATTCTGGATATGAGATACATAGAAAACGGAACAAACGTAAATGAGACTTGTATATTTTGACATCGAAATAAAGTTTTAATATCTAACATCAACATATATAAATGTCCTCAACTTACAAAATTCATAAGGTATAAGAAGCTGTTTGTAAGTTAAATTTCTAAACATTTTCAGTTTCAGTTGCAAAAGTCAACAAATAGTACCGTTTCAAATTGAAAATGTCGTCTTACTAACTGCTTTAAATTACATAATGATGTTTCATTAACCCTTTTACCCCCAATGGATGTACTGGTACGTTTCACAAAACTCATCCCTTTACCCCCATGGACGTACCAGTACGTCCTTGCAAAAAAATGCTATAAAAATTTTTTTTTTTCATATTTTTGATAATTTTTTGAGAAAATTCAGGCATTTTCCAAGAGAACGAGACCAACCTGACCTCTCTATGACAAAAATTAAGGCTGTTAGAGCAATTAAAAAAAAAATATACTGCAAAATGTGCTTGAAAATAAAAAAAACACTTGGGGGTTAAGGGTTGGAAAGTTCCAAATAGCTTGGGGGTAAAAGGGTTAAGTAACAGCGACGATAGCAACACATCCTTTCGACAATGCAACAGGAACTGTCAATCACCTCTTCTTCTTGCTCAACTTCCCGATGTCCTGAATGAGGTTGTTGTGCGCCCTCTCGTCGTCGTTCTCCTGCTCGTCGTCGCTCCCGGCCAGGTCCTCCTCGGCCAAATCCGCCGGGCCGCTGATGAAGAGACTGGCATCCTCTTCCTCCTTTTTCCTGCCAAAGAAAATGGTAAAATTATAAGCTGTCGTGGTTACGGGGGCCATTAAACATAGGGACGAGTGGAAGGAAACCATGGGGTTAAATCTAACATGAGCAATGAGAAGGAAAAGAGGTAAGTATTATCATTATCATTATTAGCTAAGCTACAACACTACTTGGAAAAGCAGGATGCTATAAGCCCTAAAAAGGCTCCAACAGGTAAAATTAGCCCCATGAGGAAAGGAAATAAGGAAATAGATAAACTGCAAGAGAAATAATGAACAATTAAAATACCTTCAAGAACAGTAACAACATTAAAATAGAACTTTCATAAACTATAAAAAGGGATTTATGTCAGCATGTTCAACATGAAAGCATTCGCAGCAACTTTGTACTGTTGGTGCTACCCACTTACAAGCTCATATATGTACTGTCCCTTAGAAACATTTTGACAAAATCTAGATTAGAAATAACTTGACTATAGGTAAAATACATTACAGTAATGATTCAATAATAATAAAACAATTTAATGAGACCACAGCGATAAATTTTTAACTCACTCGAGGATTACCCGAAGGTTTTGTTTTTATCTAAAATATACATATAAAGTATTCATATTCATAATGTACATAGTGTATATCAATTAATATATGACAAATTTGAAAATAATTTGTAGTTTTCTTACCTATAGAAACTCGAGTTCTTTACATAGGATGGATTATCAACGAAGCTGGAGTATATGACTATTAAACTTTTATAACAAAATGTAAACAGGTGACCGGTAGTTACCCAACTGTGACCAGGTTCTGCTTGCTCACTGAGAACTCACTCCGATTGCAGCCGGGACTTTCTAGTGGGTAGGTGATGGCGGGACAGTACGAGTAAAGGACTCAGGTTCGTTTAGTTAGGATAAATACAAATCGTCTCAAACCTTCGTCCTTTACATAGGAGATTAATCCTTGAGTGGAAGTCCCTATTCCAACTGGATGGCTACTTATCCTGGGTTACCAACACCCAGGACCTTATGAGTAGTACAGAGTTAAGGTTCTTCACACCTCGTGCACAGTTACAATACAGGGTGCGGAGCAAAATATCTGTGTGCGTTAACCTTGAGGCAGATATATATCAATGGGTTTGCTGGTTACATCTTCACTCGTAAAGAGTGTGTGAAATGACACTTCTATATAATAGAACAGCCGCAGGCTAAGTGGGGTTTACCTGCAAAAGAATCGATTCCATCTGACAGGGTTTCCAATGCTGTGCCCAAAGAGAGGAGAGGATGAAAGGAAAGAAAAGGGCCAGTTAATCTTCCCTTTCATCCAAGTCTACCATGTAACCTCCATCCGATGCTCATGGTCCTGTGAGAGGAGCCTGGGCAGCTATACCACCAACCGTGTAGCTACTACAGGTCCCAGCGCAAAGGTGTCTAGGACCCTATTGGTTAATTACCGTAGATAATGGGCAGTAAATGTGGTCTGTCGTTCTCAAAGAATGCCATGGTCGTGTTGACTCCTCTGACAAAATGAATTTTAACCCGTGTTTTCCTTTGGGCAGAAGGTGAGGGTGATGAATAAGTTATCATCATCATCTCCTCCTTCGCCTGTTGCAGAAAGGGCCTTGAGTACAGTCAATAAATTTCCTTAGCCAAAGGGAGATTGTATTTAGTCACCTTCTTTACTCTCCCTGTGATGGTGACATTGCAAGTGCGATTGATTTATCAGTGTCTGTTTAAAGTAGCACTTTAGTGGGCCTCCAATGGACACAAGAGCAGCTGATCAGAATTGTCAGTTATTGTTCCAAGGCTCATGACCTGAAGCGAAGAAGACCTGGAACTGGGAACTGGCGGATTCTGGGACTCAGCTTCAACCTCCGGGTAGAAGGAGGGAAAGACCTATCTCCTGCATTCAGCATGAGCGACGCTAAGAGTGCAAACGGGAAGTTTTATAATCTGTTTTGAGGATTATAAGGAAAAGAAAATAAATTTTGGAGGGTAAGATTCCTGACGGAGGAAAGCCTCAGTCAGGGTCTGGTCCCAATCAGCAGTACACTATATATATGTTGCTTCCAAATTAGAGCTCTTGTGAACAGGTCGATTGCTGTGGAATTCCACAAAGTCAGGATCCTAAGGATGTGGAGATCATTTTGATCCAATGATCTGCATCTCCCTCCTCAGCTAGGCCGTCACAATGCTCTTCTTTACCTGTAATAGAGCAGGCTGTCAGAGAGATAGAGTTCAGCACTGCCCACCCAGGAATATTTGGGGCTAACTGTAGAGATATTGTACAGCTTTTTTGATAACAGGGCCTATGTCCCTCAAGTGGGGTTGTCGTCCATCGGCACAACCGAGTGCCAAAGCGCTGGAACGCGAGGAGAGTTGCTCAATGTTCCGACATGTTGATATGGCATCGACATTGTCTCACCCACCCACCATACCAGGTACTGTAGTCTGAAATCCTCCCCTATCAGAACTAATGACAGAGGAGGGAGGCTGTCTTGTGCAGGTGGAGACGACCATTCGGAACGAAACGTCCCGAGGTTGACAGATGATCCAGCATCTTATGCCAAGGCTACAGGGTATACTGTAATAGCAGATAGAGCTGTTGATTGAAAGGGATATTCACCTCTCAAAAGTGTATGCTGCCAGTCTGTCCAAGATGGGACAACTTCCTACAACTATGTCAATGTCCATATCTGGGCAAATAAATATTTTTTGGGCATTAGAGGTGACCTCTTTGGGCTCACAACGCTCACCAGCTCCTGACAAAAAAAGAACAGACTGTCTCGTTGGGAAACGTTGTTCTCCGAGTCTGTCGGTACCCAGCAATTGTCCTGGTAATGCTGAAGACAAGTGACGTTGACGTGTGCCTATGATGGAACTAGAGTAAAAATTGCTGAAACTTGCTGAGCTGTTGAGCGATCAAAGTAAAGAACTTTGCCTTGGTACGCTCCGCTTGCTCATGGCATAGGGCGATACTTCCAGGCCGCAGACTTGATTGGGATCTGGAAGTATGCACCCTCAAGTCGATCTTCATCGTGAAACCTGATGGCCTGATATCTCGCTTGACTGAGCTTGGAGTCTTCCTCCTGAACGAGGGATGCAGGCCAGTCGTTCAGGGTTGAGAGGTCTATGACAACCCTCCGACTTCCAGGCGTCTTCTATATAAAAGCGTCGACTTCAGAAGCCTGGAGCGACATTGCTTCCCCTGTATTCCACAAAATTCCTTGGACTGTGCTGAAGATGCGCTGAAAGTGCGATTGCAAGTGTCCTTATTTCTGTCCAATATATACCTAGGAGTAACTGGGAGAGCGCAATAAGAGGGCAAGCTTGCAAGTCAACCAGTGAGGGAGGTTGCGTGTCAATGTATAAGAGTGCAATGGTATGTGACTGCTCTAAGATGACATCCCATCTCCTATTTCCAAAATTTTAAGATAAGAGTGTTAGTGGAGATGCTCCAGTGCTCTACCAAGGAGGTATAAGAGGGGGGGCGATTGATCATAAGTAGGGGGAGGACAATCTGTGACATGCTAACACTATGCACGTCTCTAAAGACTGTCTCAAGGGCGCTGAAGATCATTCCCCTTTCGAGTTATCAATTCCAGTAGTTTGCTTATCGTAAACAAGCTAACAATCACAAAAATGCAAGAAAGAAATTAAAAGCCATGAACTTCAGCCAGTGGTAGAATGTCTGTTCTCACTGACAGCTGAAATCAGGATGAGTGCTCAGTGAGCAAGCACAGGGATGGGGGCTTCCCCGCTCACGGCCGTTAACTAACGGCCACCTGTTTACACCTTGTTACAAAAGTTTAATTGCCGTACACACTCGCTTCTGATAATCTATCCACACGTAAAAGACATAGGTTTGTATTTGTGAGGGAACAAAAACTTACTGTAGGTGACCCAGGCAAGCATCGTCCGAATATTGAATACGTCATGTCTCTGGTTTTTAACGAAGCCATGTCGGTAAAAATGTGCTCTGAAGTACAAGATAATGTCTATGTATTTCATAACAAAAAATTATTTACTGTAGGATGTAGCCTGTTGACAGTGAAAAAAAGACTATGATTTATCATATATATGAACACAGTGTCTTACTTGTCTAGGAAAGAGGTTGCCTTGGGGTTTAGTAGCCTGTTGAATATCTATCAATTTTTCTTTTTTAAATTGGGGGTCTTAGTATGATCGCAGCCAAATGTATGCATGATGACAGCTGACTAAAAATAGAGCAGAGTAAGGAGGGTCACAGATGGGGTGTTAGTCTCCCCCTCCTCCCGTTAGGTATGAATAAGAACACGGCAATGTAAGGGGGTTCCCAGAGGGGCGTTAGCCGCCATTAGGTAGGGACACGACTTGTAGGTTAGGTAGGGGCATTTAAGTTGAGATTTTGCTGAATAACAGACAGTTTTTGTAGTACAGCGGCCTCGTCTTATGAATGGCTAGAAAACGAGAAAAAATTCCTGTTTTCTATGCACGCAGGAGGACCTGGCCGCTGATCTACAAAGGCTCCTTGAATTATTTCCGATTTTGTATTTGTCTTCTAAGGATGGAAAATATAAATATTAGTAAAGTCCATTGCATCTCTCTATTCTACCTGAAATTTCAAAATTACCAAAACCTGAAAACAGTAAAAATCAAAACGGGATTAGTTCTCAAGTTTTACTGGGCATAAAAACATAGTTAATGAATTATTATAACAAGTAATAAGGCTATAACTTTACCTGTGCACTGTTCAAATATATCTCAAGGCACAATGAATAAGAGCACATTGGCCTATGTCAGTTTGTGTCAGGGTGGCATATGAGGACCGCAATGAATAAGGATAAAGATTAAGTTAGGCAAAAATGGAAGGTTCATCATTTACTATTGGTGGTGCACGGGTAAACAATTACCGTACTTGGAGTATAATTCCATATAAAGGTTTACATTTACTAGTGGTGCATAAGTAAACAATTACCGTGATGAAACATAGTAGTTCAACATTAAGGTTCACAATTACCAGTGCTGGTGCTCGGATAAATAATTACCATAATGAGGTACGATAATTCTTTATCAAGGTAAAATGAAAAGCAAAGTCGATAACTACTTGCCACTATTAAACGTAAACACTTACCGATACCACCATAAGTAACCATCAAAATCTCCCATCATTCTACCTAACCTAACCTAGGTTATCTAGTATTTATTCCCTCACAGTATAACTAACTTCCCTTACAAAGTCATCAATGATTGTGAGCAGTCGCCTCACTATCCCAAAGCAGACTTAAAATTAGACAGCCGACTTGGCAAGAGATAATCTACCAAACGCCTTTGTAGTTTGTTGGGACAGAGTGAAAAACCACATTTTACAGACACAAGAACATCACCTAACCAAATGTTTCCTACCTAACCTAACCTTACTTAACCTAACCTAGGAGCCGTATCCTTAGACTCCCATAATCTCATCTTACCATGTCCCAACACACTACATTCACCCCTAAAAACCGGTATAGATTTACTGTGGTATGATATAAAACAAAGATATTAAGGTATTTTGAACGGTTCTTATAAGAATACTTGGGGAAAAGTGTTTTTCTTTCAAATTATAGACATTTTGATAATCTCGAAGTTATGACTGATAAACCACATTATAAAATGGAAGTAAAAACAAGAACACGGAGCCTTTATATATCAGCGGCTAGTTTCTCCCATGTGGATTAAAAAAGGACATTAACTTACCTAAACTTTCCCCCGCAAACCTAACCTACGAGTAGTGTCATTATGTACTTGCTTAACAGGGGGGGGGGGGGGTGGGGGGTTAAACAGCCCCCTGAACCGCCCTTACACGGCCGTATTCTAAGTTAGCCATAATAATACAGGTGGCCGCTATCATACATAAACCCCCAAGAACACTTCCTAGCTTAAGGTTCCTTACCTTACCTATTTACCTATGGGGTGCACCGACCCGCACCGACCAAATCGTTACCTTAACCTAACTTAAGTCTATAGAACTTGTAAAATACATATTCCTACAAATTAAAGCCATTAAAATATTATAATACAGAAAATTAAAACCACATATAGTCATAAAAGCATCACTGAACGGCAACACGGTCAAATAACGTAACCTTAGGGTGGGAGTACTCAATTCGTTAAATGGCTTATTTATCATCAAATAATCACAAATTTCACTATACTAACCGCAAAGTTGAAACCTTAACCTTCGTCATCTTGTATATTTATGTATATTTGTATATTTGTGTAATGGATATTTCTTAAAACGTTAAAAACATTTTCTCGAAACTGGCTCTGATGCGACGCTGCGACGCACATGTTTGGGTGACCGTAGTAGTAACAGCTGATCAACACGAGTGACTTTTGTAACGGCTCTCCTCCGACTGTGAGTCCATATGATGATATGAGCGAGAACTGAAAAAATAAATAAAAAGTAAAGTGGAAAAGGAAATTAAAAGGAAATTGGAAGAAAAGTAAACGAGCAAGAACTAAAAAAATAAATAAAAAGTAAAGTGGAAAATGAAATTAAAAGGAAATTGGAAGAAAAGTAAACGAGCAAGAACTGAAAAAATAAATAAAATGTAAAGTGGAAAATGAAATTAAAAGGAAATTGGAAGAAAAGTAAACGAGCAAGAACTCATAAAGAAGTAATAAGTAAAGTAGCAAATGAAATCAAAAGAAAAGTAGAAGAAAGCTGAGATGATAGAACTAAAAATGAAGTAAAATGTAAAGTGGAAAATGAAATCAAAATAAAAGTAGAAGAAAGCTGAGATGACATAACTAAAAAAAGAAGTAAAAAGTAAAGTGGAAAATGAAATTAAAAGAAAAGTAGAAGAACAGAAAGCCGAGATAACAAAACTGAGTTTTGTGAATACTAATGGTAGAAGAGATTACATAGGAGAATTAAACACTAACGAGCTAGTAATAGTTATGAAAACAAGGTTAAATATGCTAGAATTAAAAGAAAATTAAAGAAACGGGAATGATAATGATAGACTTTTTTTATATGTTGTGTAGGAAGGCAGAGAACACTACTGAGTATAGTTTCAACTGTAATGAGTTAAGGAAATTTAGAAATAAGAATATTGAAATAGTTAATTTAGAAACCCCATCTTAAGAGGTTGTCCTGTATATTAGAAAGGTTCTAGAAGTTAGAATAAAAGCATGTAAGCCGTGAAGCTGTCTGTGTAGGAGGTAATTAATAATAATGAAATAAGAATATTGAAATAGTGAATTTAGAAACCCCAATTTAAGAAGTTGTCCTGTATATTAGAAAGGTTCTATAAGTTAGAATAAAAGTATGGAAGCCATGAAGCTGTCTGTGTAGGAGGTAATTAATAATAATGAATTTTCTGCAGATTACAGCTCTTTGCACCTAATAAGCTTCTTCTAGTAGTGTGCCCACAATCACAGTGTTGTGGAGAGAGCAACGAGGAATTTCAGTGTTGTGGAGAGAGCAACGAGGAACCTGGAATACCATTCCCCACCGTCTCAGGTATAATTGGTATTTGCAATTAAATATATATTTAGTCTTTATTCTTCTACAAAATTAAAGTCTTTAATTATAGTTTTCCTAATTTTCTATATTCCATGACTCTTTCAGGTATTGAAAACAACAATAATACGAATAAACTTTGAAGCTTTGCGGAGTGAGCAATTATGAACCAGTCTGACAAGAATAGATATATATTTTTAGAAACTTTGACATCGTCATTAATCAGATTAAGCAATCAAACTTGTGGACAAGTAAAGACGAACACAAGAAGAGAATGAAGGGAGAGGGAGTAGCCATAGTGAGATTTTAAGTGATAAACACAATCTGAAATGGGAAGCTTGTGTTTCTAACTAGTGTCACTTATAACAGAGATTGTTTTAGAAAGTGACGACGTGTGTCAATGGACAGTCTTTATAATTGGAGGTATCTAGGCCAAAATAAGACTGACAAAACAGGTGTAGGCCTATCTACGTATTGTGTATGTTTACCACTAAGCCTAATCATATATAACTGGTAGTTGTGGTAATGTGCTAATTGGTATATTCTACTTACATGTTGAGCTGTATAAGTCAGTTGGAAAATAAATGTACTCAAGTGAAGACCTGTTCGTTGCTCTCTCCCAGTCTTAATATATAAAACTATATACATTGGTTACCTGTTAAGGCTAGAATTGAATTCAAGATTTGCTTGTTGACTCACAAAGCACTTACAAGTGATAAGCCTAAATACCTTCGTGATTGCTTGGTCCCCTACCCTGAAGCTACCAGCGCCGCTGTAAGAGTTAGACATGCAGATGACCCACATAGACTATTCGAAATTAGTGTGAATCATGCAATAGGAGGAAGAACGTTCAGTTATGCGGCACCGAGACTCTTTAACGACCTTCTACTCGATGTCAAGAATAGCAATAATGTGGCAGCTTTCAAGAAAAACCTGAAGACTTATCTTTTTAGAAAGTGTTATAATAGTGACCTGAAAACTATTAAGCCTGAATACAAATGCTAGCGAAATAACTGACGATACAGAGCAAAATATTAACTGGAAAGGAATTATTTTTTCACACACCAAGGCCCGCCTGAACAGACCTTTAGTGTTTGGTGGAGGGCGAGAAATAAACCCTTAAAAGTAAAAGAAAGAAAAACTACGTTAGATAACTGAGTTTATCACTTCAACTCAGGTAAGAGGAAATGAAGAAACAAGTATGAACTTCGTTGGGGAAGAAGCAGCCGTATGCGGTTTATGGAATTATCAACCACAGAGTTGACGAGCAAGATGAAAGGCTTACTCTAGTTCTGTGAAACTTGTTACAAACCAGTAGATAGATATGTAAAAGGACAAAATATAGACATTAATGAAGGTAAATGACCAAGCTATATAGAAAAAATATACTCCTAGATGGAAAAAAATAGGGGATAAAAGAAAGAAAGACAGGAAAAAATAGTTGTCTAGTCTTGAAAAGTGTAATAAGATCATTAAGGAACAAGAAACCGAAATAGATTTGCTGAAGACAGAAAGTTGAGATAAGATCAGAACAATATAAATGTTGAAGATTGCAGATTGTAGATTTCTGTTCTTTTGTGACTCCATTCAATAAGTTTCCTCTCTGTAATACAAGATCATATTAGGCTGGAT
>NW_027171183.1:87500-97500 GCF_036898095.1 Palaemon carinicauda
AGTCTAGACTAAATAATGATGGGAATAGCAAATGCAAGCATTGATGAATGTAAGTTTCCTAAATCTGAGAAAATGGCTATAGTCACACCAGTTCTGAAAAATGCGCTGGACTGCCCGGAATTAAGCTCAGTAGCAACTGAACAATTACAGAACAGAAGTTAACCCCTTAGGTGAAAAAGATATGTTTGGTAATCTCAATGTTGTCAGGTGTATGAGGACAGAAGGGAATCTGTAAAGAATAGGCCAGAGTATTCGGTGTCTGTATAGAAAAGAAGATTGTGTCTGTTCCCAGACTGGAAGTACATCCAATAACATCCATTAAAAGACATTAAAACTTTCTAAATCAAACCATTGTTCTCTAGTCTTGGGTAGTGCTCTAGCTTCTGTCCATGGTCTTCCACTGTCTTAGGTTAGAGTTCTCTTGCTTGAGGGTACACTCGGCCACACTATTCTATCTTCTTATTATTTTTTTTCCTTCCTCTTGTTTTTTGAAATGGTGTGTTGGGCAGGCTTAATAGAAGGGCCCTGGATGCCTGGTGGTTTATCAAGAGGTTGTCTTTTCCTTTTTCTGATTCTTTTTCTCCTCAAAACCATCCTTACTGTCCTCCCTTCAGTTGAAGTGGCTATCCTGGAGGGTGTTTAGCCTTGCATGGTGTATCGGCTCCTCCATGTTGACCAGTTTTTCCGACTTTTTACTATAGTCTATGGGTATCATCAATCACTTTATTTATAATTCTGTACATATTGTTTTTGTTATAATTCTTGTTAATCTAGTTTTTAAGTATGATGTCTCTTTTTTATTTCTATTAACTCTTATGCTGTCTGGAGACATTGAGCGAAATCCTGGACCAGTACGTCCTAGATTTCGTCAATGTCGTCTTCTGTATTGCAATATTCGTGGTCTTCATGCAAATATCCAAGACACAGTTACGTCCAGACAGTATGATATTCTTTTGTGCTCAGAAACTTTGGTTTCTATATGAGGCACTCATCTGAGCTCCTTATAACTGGTTTTAAGAAGCCAATAATGTTGAAACGTGATGCCATCCCTAGGGCCAGGGGAATGGCGGTGTATATTAGGATCGAGTACCCTGCCTCTCATAAGTCCTGCTATCAATGTGGATGTCATTAGATTCAGGTAATAAAAGTTTGTGGCAGGCATAACAACTTTTATTTGTGTTCGATCTATCGGAATCCAGACATGGATGATTCTATCTTCGATTGTCTTCTTACCATTATGGCTAGGATACAAGAAGATGATAGAAAGGCTTCTTTTGTCTTTATTGGTAATTTTAATGCTCATCATAGGGAGTGGTTAAGTTCTATCTCTCCTACCGATTGCCTTGGCTTAAGAGCTTTAGACTTTGCCTCTGAATCAGCCTGTGAGAAAATCATAAATGAAGCTACTCACAGGTCTGGTAATTGCTTGGACCTCGTATACACTGACTCCCCTGGCGTTATAACTAGTAAGGTTGGTTCTCCAGTCAGGACATCTGATCATTCCTCGATTTCATTAGTAGTGAAGACAGAGCAGCCTGTCCCTGATATATCATACTCTTGTAAAATCTATATGAAATCCCAAGCAGAATGGAATGGGATTTTGCATGATCTTTTGTGCTTGAATTGGTCACAATTATATAGTAGTGTAGATCCTGTTGTCTCTTTGAATGAGAATCTAGTCAACATAATTGATTGGCGTATCCCTTCTCGTGTGCTAAGGTACCGAGTGAAGGACAAACTGTGGTTCAATGATGATTGTAGACGTGCTTATTTGGAGAAGCAGGAGGCCTATCACCTTTGGAAGGGTAACAGATCAGATTTGACCTGGAACAACTATACTCAGCTTCGAGCTTTTGCTCAGAGAGTTTATGCCTCAACTGAAAAGGAGTACAATTTAACCATAAAAGAAACCCTTTCTGGTACAACTCAGGAATATAAATGGTGGTCTACCCTTAAATCTGCACTCTTTGGTGTAGATGCAACAGTTCCTCCATTACTTAAACCAGATGGCTCAGTCACTCACTGTCCAAAGGAAAAGGCAACCCTTTTGGCTGTTTTTGACAGTAAACAGAGTAATGAAAAACTTGAACTTCCTCATTCCTGTTTTCCTGAGGCTAAACTAACTAGTTTAGCTTTTCGATCTCATGAAATTATAGCTCTGTTAATGGACCTTGATGCTTATGGAGGTGTAGACCCAAATGGTATTTTTCCATTGTTTTTTATAAAGACAGCAGATTTCTTAGCTCCAAAGTTATCTGTTATTTTGCGCAAGTTAGCAAGAAGAGGAGCTTTAAGCACTTATTGGAGAATTGGTAATGTTACTCCTCTATGTAAATGTGTTTGTGGTAGCTCAAGTCCCACTGATTACCGCCCGATTTCCATAACTCCTATATTATCTAAAGTTTTTGAATGTCTTCTGGCAAAACGTCTTAATAAGTTTGCTGAAGGTAATCATCTACTCACTAGTTTGCAATTTGGTTTTCGTAAAGGCCTTGGAGCATGTGATGCCCTTCTTACAATCTCCAATGCTGTATAGAAATCCCTTGATTGTAGTCAGGAAGTTCGTATGATTGGCCTTGATTTTAGTGCTGCCTTTGACCGTGTTAATCATGAGGCCCTTGTTTTCAAACTGAAACAGTTGGGAGTGGGTGGGTCGTTTCTTAGCATTATTATTGATTTTTTAAGTAATAGCTCTCAAAGAGTTGTTGTTGATGGGCACCATAGTGAGTATAGGAATGTGATATCCGGTGTTCCACAGGGTAGTGTTCTTGGCCCATTACTTTTCATACTATATACACATGACATGTGGTTTGGCCTAGAAAACAAGCTTGTTGCATATGCAGATGATGCTACTCTCTTTGCATCAATTCCATCCCCTGAATGTAGATCTGGGGTTGGTGAATCCCTTAATAGAGATTTAGCTAAAATTAGTGCATGGTGCAAATTATGGGGTATGAAGTTGAATCCTAACAAAACTCAAAGTATGATTGTAAGTAGGTCAAGGACGGTGGCTCCTCAACATCCGGATCTCAGTATTGATAATGTTTCTTTAAATGTGTATGACTTTTAAAATTTTAGGTGTGATTCTCGACAGCAAATATACTTTTGAGAAACACATTAGGTCTGTGTCTTCTTCAATTGCACAAAAAATTGGCTTATTGAGAAAGTCTTACAAGATTTTCGGTGATCAATCTATTCTGAAGAAGTGTTTTAATTCTTTCATTCTACCTTGTTTTGAGTATTGTTCTCCTGTCTGGTGTTCAGCTGCTGATTCTCATCTTAATTTGTTGGACAGAAACTTACGGTCTATTAAATTTCTTATTCCTGATCTAGATATTAATCTTTAGCACCGTCATTCAATTAGTTCATTATGCATGTTGCATAATATTTTTCATAACTCTGACCATCCTTTACATTCAGATCTTCCCGGACAATTCTATCCTGTTCGTAATACTAGGCAGGCAGTTAATTCTAATAGCCAGGCCTTCTCCATCATGAGGCTCAATACTACACAGTATTCTAGAAGTTTTATTCCAGCTGTTACCAAGTTGTGGAATGATCTTCCTAATCGGGTAGTTGAATCAGTAGAACTTCAAAAGTTCAAAGTTGGAGCAAATGTTTTTATGTTGACCAGGCGGACATGAGTCTTTTTATAGTTTATATATGACATATCTGTTTTAACGTTGTTAATAGTTTATATAGGACATATCTGTTTTGACGCTGTTACTGTTTTTAGAATGATATATTGTTAATTTATTCTCATCATTTATTTATTTCCTTATTTCCTTTCCTCACTGGGCTATTTTTCCCTGTTGAACCCCTTGGGCTTATAGCATCTTGCTTTTCCAACTAGGAGTGTAGTTTTGCTAATAATAATAATAATAATAATAATAATAATAATAATAATAACAATTCGGGACGTAATATTCCTCAATCTTTTTGACAAAATGTTCTTAAAAATGAAAGTAAAAAATACAAAAACAAAGATATTAATTGTGTTCATTATTTCTTACCATAGACACTCGTTGATAGGGCGAGAGCTGTTGTATAAAAGATAATCTGAGTGAAATACTCCTTCAATAAAGGTTTAAATGAATAGCCATCGATGAAAAGACTTCTTCAAAGACACATAGAGTGGAATGACAAATGATGAATCAAACCGTCTGTGTATCGTATTTCCTATAAGAGTCCCAACACAACGAGAGAAAACTTCAAAATTGCGCAAATTCTGATACCAAACAAAACAAAAGACGAAGTGGCAACTGAGATGAAGATTAGGAAACTTCTCTCTGTGGAACACGTGCTCGTCAGTTGTCAAGCTGCCGAGGAGGATAAGGGGTGTGGGCGAGCCTCTGGAAGGTCAAGTACGAGATTTCTGCATTTGTGGTTTTTTAACCAAGACCTGTCCCTCCTCGGGTAATTCCTCCTCCTCCACTGTTTTTCTTACTTCGTCTTCTTCTTCTTTTCTAGGACATAAGATGCCTTCGTAAGTCAGTTTTTGCACCTGAAGAATAAACAAGTATTTGGGTTCCTGCAAAAAATAAAAAATCAGAAATCTAAAACTATCTTGTCACAAATTCTGTGATAAATATGTGATGTGATATATATATATATATATATATATATATATATATATATATATATATATATATATATATATATATATATATATGTGTGTGTGTGTGTGTGTGTGTGTGTGTGTCAACCTGGGAAATTGTTAGAATTGCAAATGAAACGAAGCAAAGGTCGTAATTCAGTGCAACAATATGGTTAACAGATATATCATTTAATCGTGTCTTATTAACTCAACCAATAATATTGCTTTAAATTTAAACTCCTACATTTTTAAACCCGATCTTTAAATTAGACAAAAAACATTATCAAGTACAAGAATAATGTTGAGGTTAGACTTCATTACAGTGCTTATAGTAAAGTAGAAAAGGAGTTCCATTTTGTAATCTACTTATATTTGGTTACCTTGGCATAAGCTGCACCTTTTCACCTTTTGATTAAACTATGTGATGCTTCTCTTCTCGTTTACCTTTCTTTCTTTGGACTCTATTTTCCCATAGTATTTTATCTTTTGTATGCGAACGATGTAGGAATAAACACGTAGTGCTATAGCCTCTGTACCATGGTCTTCCACTGTCTTGGGTTAGAGTTCTCTTGCTTGAGGGTACACTCGGGCTCACTGTTCTATCTAGTTTCTCTTCCTCTTGTTTTGTTGAAGTTTTTATTGTTTATATATGAAATATTTATTTTATTGTTGTTACTGTTCTTAAAATATTGTATTTTTCCTTGTTTCCTTTCCTTACTGAGCTATTTTCCCTGTTGGGGCCCCTGGGCTTATAGCATCCTCCTTTTCCAACTAGGGTTTTAGCTTAGCATTTAATAATAATAATAATGATAATAATAATAATAATGATAAAAGGTATTGCCTGATTCTACCTTTTATTCTGCTATGGTATTCGTTTAGGATAGAATATGACAGGTGACTCCATCATATACATATGTATATTTACATATGTGTATGTTGTAAAGGTCATATCAATTTAGATCATACATGAATTTAGTCAATGAATCCTCTATTGATTTAATCAATTTATGAAAAGCGAAAATTATAGAATGACAGCAAGAATCTCTGGGTTTATAAATACTAAAGAAAAATTGAAAATTGGTAATTGGAATGTTAGAACCATGAATCTGATTGGGAAGTTACAGCAAGTGGAGAGTGAATTTATGAAATATGGTTTGGATATCTTGGCCCTAACTGAAATACGATGTAAAAGGATTGGTAAAGAAATCTTAGACCAAGGTAATACATATATATATATATATATATATATATATATATATATATATATATATATATATATATATATATATATATATATATATATCCTTATCAGCAGAACACCAATCGTCCTCTCCTACTTCAAGCTTCATAGATCTCACCTATGTAAGTCTGGGTCTTCCAACTCTTCTAGTGCCTTGTGGAGCCCAGTTGAAAGTTTGGTGAACTAATCTCTCTTGGGGAGTGCGAAGAGCATGACCAAACCATCTCCATCTGCCCCTCACCATGATCTCATCCACATTTGGCAGTCGGGTAATCTCTCTTATAGATTCATTTCTAATCCTGTCCTGCCATTTAACTATCCAATATCCTTCTGAGGACTTTGTTCTCAAATCTACAAAATCTGTTGGATATTGCTTCATTGTCATACCATGACTCATGTCCATACAGTAACAACGATCTCACTAAACTGATATATAGCCTGATTTTTATGTGTAATTTCAGGCAATTTTATCTCCAAATTTTATGTAACCTAGGCATTGTCTGATTTGCTTTTTTCAATCTTTCATTAAAATGCAATTTTAAAGACCCTGTATAAAAGATCATAGTTCCTAAATACTTAAATGATTCTACCTCACTAATCCTTTCTCCTTCCAATGATATTTAATCTTCCATTACATACTTTGTTCTCATCATCTCTGTCTTTCTTCTATTTACCTTGAGCCCAACCTCGTGTGATATTTCATGCATTCTGGTGAGCAAACATTGCAAATCCTGTGGTGTTCTGCTAGCAAGGACAGCATCATCAACATACACTAGGTCTGTTAAATTCGTATCACCTATCCAGTCTAGTCCTTCTCCACCATAACTGACTGCTCTACACATTACAAAATCCATGAGGAGGATAACCAACATAGGTGACAACACATTCCCATGGAGTACTCCGCTGATCACTGAAAATTCATTTCATAATATGCCATTAACATTAATTTTGCCCTTGCTATGCCCAGGAACAGACTTAATCAAATTTATATATTTAAGAGGAATTCCATAATAACGTAGGACTCTCCACAAAATTGGCCGGTGCACAATATCAAAGGCTTTTTCATAGTCCACAAATGCCATCAAAAGGGGATTTCTATATTCTACGCATAGATTTAGTAGGTTTGAGAACAAAGCCCTCAGAGGGATATTGGGAGTTAATTGGCAGGACAGGATTAGAAATGAAACTATAAGAGAGATTACTTGTGTGCCATATACGATGAGATAATATTCAGGGGTAGATGGAGATGTTTTGGGCATGCTCTTCGCACTCCCCAAGAGAGATTAGCTCACCAAACGTTCAGCTAGGCTCCACAAGTCACTAGGTGAGTTAGAAGAACCAGGCATACATGGATGAGGACTATGAAGCTCGAAGTAGATGCTGAATGGAGAAGTATTGAATTGAAAGCTCAAGATAGAGACGACTGGCGAAATCTAACCAAGGCCCTTTGCATCAATAGGCGTAAGAGGAGATGATGATGATGATGATGCATATATATGTATATACATGCATATGTATACAGTATACATGAATATAAGTAGATATTTACATATATGTGTGTATAGAGTATGTATGTATGTATGTATGTATATATATATATACATATATGTGTATATATATATATATATATATATATATATATATATATATATATATATACATATATATATATATATATATATATATATATATATATATATATATATATATATATATGCATATATATTATACATATATATATATATATATATATATATATATCATTGTAAATCTATGTATATACGCATGTATGTATGCGTATATACATGTATATATATATATATATATATATATATATACACATACATACATACATGCGTATATATACATATTTACACTGTTATATATATATATATGTGTATATATATGTGTGTATATATATATATATATATATATATATACAGTATATATATATATATATATATATATATATATGTATATATATATATATATATATATATATATATATATATATATATATATATATGAAGAGAGAGAGAGAGAGAGAGAGAGAGAGAGAGAGAGAGAGAATGCCTCACAAAGTAACAACGAAAATGGCATATTAGGAAATGTGTCTCATTAAACTTAAAACGTATCGAGCCAAGGGGAGCCTTGAAGGGGGCGGGGGAAGGGGAGGGGGTGTTGGAGTGCGAGTTTTCGGCTGGTGGGGGAGGTGGGGGGAATCAGGGATATCCAATTGGTATTTAAGGTCCAGGATAAGCTCATCCCCGCAGTCCTCCGAAATCACAAGCACTCTTGTGGTGGCGTCCTTCAGATCTGCTCTGCGTCCTCCGTCGTCTCCTTCTGCAGAACACAAGACGTTGTTGTGAGTTGGACTTGGTCTCTTTGATAGTCAGTCATTCTCTGGGGACTGAGATGTTTCTATTGCCAGCTCGCCTTTCATGAGTTGATGAGAACAAAACTTTAGAAAAGACCCATTTCTAAAAGTGAAATATTCTTTCATACAATTTGTACAGATATTAATATGGGGACATTACTGTTTCTAATAATAACATTGAGTTATATTTGAAATTACTCCTTTCTTTTATATGTCTACTGAGAAATGGTCTCGAAGATGTTTCAGAATAATATTAAGATTGTTCACAGTTTTACCAGACTGAACTGTGATCAATCTCTTTTCAGACCACATGTCTTTCAATATAAGAAGAGAAGGAGAGTTGAACAAGTACTGATTACAGTCTAAAACTAATATATATATATATAATTAATCTCTCTCTCTCTCTCTCTCTCTCTCTCTCTCTCTCTCTCTCTCTCTCTCTCTCTCTTTACAGGTCCTTAACGAAACGCTCTCCCTCAGCCATGTTCCCGAGAACATTGATCCTGGCGGGAATTTCAGCTGCCTTTGCATCAAGGATTTCGCCTCCAAGTAAGTAAACAAAGAGGTTGAAAGAGCTTTTTGAAATTGTGCTGTGTCTGAGTTCTCATTTTTGAAGTTGTTTACTGTTGCTTACTTTACTCATTTAGTTTATGTTGAATATTCCTTTCCTTTCAGCACCATGTCAGATCATTACTTCTGAACTACAAACGGCGTTTGGTCGCGACGATTCACTTACGTTCTTCAATATCTCCAATGTCAATTATATTCGTGAAGACAAAAGGTTAGTTATGAATAACAAATGAAGACGTGAATTTTGTTTTCGGTAACTTTTTAGAGAAAAAAAAATACACTAAAAACATTTTGCGACATTTTATTACAATGTAAGCATTGTCATTTTTTGTAAGATGAAGCTGATTTTGTTTCTTTCAGTTACACCTTCGACTTCTTTAACCTGATAATTAAAAACTTTCCCGAAGTTTTCTGCAAGTCCATCAATGTTTTTGAGCAAGAAGAAGTGGTAAGGAAGCATTATAAAATCTTCGTACTTTGTTACCTAATTATGTGTTATTCTGAAAACAACTAAACAAAACAATTAATTGTTTGTGGCTCATTTGATTTTGTATATCGTTTCTTTAATAAGAAGAAATCATTCATTTGTCTTCTTCCTAATTCTCATCTACTTCTAATTAATTTATACCACACAAATTCTCTGTCTCTACGAATAATTCCTGATCTTTATAGGCAATACTGATCCTAGCAGGAAACAATTTGGAATTCATTACCACGCAGGCCATAATAGGTATTAATCAACATGATTTTGCATATCGACAAATAACCGACTTTAGGTGAGTATTTTCAAAACTGACTTTACCCGTATATTACCTGTCCTTCCTGTAGCATTGTTGTACAAAAATTCTTGTCGAATTTGAACTTTAAGAGATGAGACATTAGTCAATTGCCTTTAAAAATTTTTTTTTTTTTTTTTTTTTTTACTGTCAGTTCGCTTCTGAGATTCTATACTCTGGAGTTGTGGTTCGTAATTGACAGTTACAGTCAGTCGAATCCCTTCAAACTCTGCATCACCAGAGATTCTCTCCAAATGACCTTCAATGCTAGAAGAATCGAGGTAAGTGCTCCCTTTTCTCTTCCTTAATTAAGTCACTTATATGGTCAACTCTTATTATTCAGTTCAGTCATCATTTGTGTGCTTATAAGAACGATATACAATGGAGAAAATATTAATCTAACAAAAAAAAAAGAAAATATGAATGATTGGACAGTATCG